>NW_026887347.1:0-116998 GCF_032173495.1 Musca vetustissima
ATTTAAAGCAATGGTCAGATGTTATATATTTTGACTTCCTATATTTGAAAGCGCAGTGGAAGCTCAAAAAATAATAATATTATTTAAAAATGCACCCCCATCCACCTCTCAAGATATTTTTTTTAAAAAAATCGACGCCCAAACTGGGACCTCTAAACATATTCTTCAATAAAAATACACGCCTAAACTGGGACTTCTAAACATATTCTTTAAAAAATCCACACCTAAACTGGGACCTCTCAACATATTCTTTAAAAATCCACGCTTAAACTGGGACCTCTTAAAATACTCTTTCAAAAATCCACGCCTTTGGTAGTCCTTGAAAAAAATGTTCTTTCAAGAATCCACGTCTAAACTGGACCTCTTAAAATACTCTTTCAAAAATCCACGCCTTTGGTAGTCCTTGAAAAAAATGTTCTTTAAAAAATCCACGTCTCTGATAGTCCTTGAAAAAATGTTCTTTAAAAATCCACGTCTCTGATAGTCCTTGAAAAAATATACTTAAAAAACCACGCCTTAACTAGGACCTCATAAAATATTTTTTTAAAAACTCTACGCCTTAACCAAGACCTCTTAAAATGTTCTTTAAAAATCCACGTCTCTGATAGTCCTTGAAAAAATATCCTTTAAAAACTCCAGGCCTTAACCACGACCTCTTAAAATATTCTTAAAAAATCCACGCCTAAACTGGGACCTCTTAAAATATTTAAAAAACCATCTAAAATCTCAACATATTGTTAACAAAAATCCACGCCTTAACTATGACCTCTTAAAATATTCTTTAAAAACTCCACGCCTTAACTAGGACCTCTTAAAATATTCTTTTAAAACACCACGCCTTAACTAGGACCTCTTAAAATATGCTTTAAAAACTTCACGCCTTAACTAGGACCTCTTAAAATATTCTTTATAAACTTCACGCCTTAACTAGGACCTCTAAAACTATTTGTAAAATATACATGACCAAAACAGGGCCCTCAAAAAATTTTCTCTAAAAAAACACGACTTAACAGAGACCTCTAAAAATATGTTTTAAAAAGTTTGGCCGGGTAAGTAATGTCGGTATGTCTTATTATATCTAGGTTATACTAGGGTGGGTTTGTAACGAAATACAAAATTAAAGACTCAGGTTGAAAAAGGACCAGAATATCGAAACTGGGCGGGACCTTTTATTGAGGCTATTCAAAAAATGTAACTTAACTATTCATAGAAAACTTCTTCAATCCATAAAATACCTCTTCTTTCCATGGAAGATCTCTTCTATCCATAGAAGACCTCTTCTAATATCCGTAGAAGACCTCTTGTATCTGTAACAATAATTCTACCAATAAAACGTATCTTATATACATAGAGGATCTCTTCCCTACCTATAAGGCTTCTTCTATCCGTATAATATCTCTGCTATCCCTAGAAGACCTCTTCCATCATCGAAAATATTTTCTATTAATAGAAGACCTCTTTTATTAATGAAATGCCTTTTATATTTATAGAAGACCTGCTCCTACTTCAGGAAGTCTTTTTTTATCGATATAATCTCTTCTTTATATTACATTTTACATTTATATATTTTGATCTGCATTTCTAACCTCTAAAAATTGCCTGTCTGTCATTCCAGATAATTCCCCACCAACAACATCATGATTAAATTTAAAATAAGGCTTCTAATAGCCTTTGTCGCCATATGCGTTGGCTGCAGCGCCGCTGTACTCTCATCAGCCCAACTGCCCGTCGAAGCACGAGGTGGCGATGGTGATAGTTTCGAAGAAGATGATGACCCCGTTATTTCGACCAGCTATGTACTGCCAAATCAAATTTTCAATGATGGAAAACCCTATTACGCTGCCAAAGATCCCATTTCCGGTCAATTAGATTTCAATGTTAAAAAGCCAGCTGGTATTGAGACTTCAGCAAATGAAGTCGTTGATCCGAATGAGAAGACAGTCATAACTTCTTCATCGCCGAATATTCATGATTTTCTTAATCTCCCGGTTAAATATTCATCATCGAAATTTGTCTATCCTCTGGTTTCAAGTTCTTATGCGAATTTGAAATATCAGGGAAGTAATAAAAATTATATCACCAATAAGAAGCCGACGCAAGTGGTGCAGGCGACGCTGGCACCAAATTATCATACGGCCAATTATTTTACATTGCCCACAACTAAATTGACACCGGTGCCACCAACACAGCCCAGCAGTTCGACAAGTAGTAGTACAACAACGACAACAACAAGTACTACAAGTACCACTAAGAAGCCCACCACAACTTCTACGTCGACTTCAACATCAACAACCTCTACTTCGACCAGTACCACAACTTCCACAACATCGACATCTACATCGACCACCACCACCACAAAAGCTCCAGTTCCAACCCAAACCACATTGGCCACATCATCTGCCAAATATACCACATCGAGTAAGCGACCAACCACAACAACTACCCCGGTACCCAAGACCACCACAACCCGTAAGAAGTTTGTGCCCACCAAGAAATATAGCCCTTCGACGACAGGATCTACAAGCACCACCGCCATGCGTTTCCCCGATCAACAGCAATTCAATGTGACAACGAAACCCACCAAACCAACAACAACTGCCGTGCTCACCACACGCCATCCCACACCATCTGCTGCCATTTTCCCCACTGAAGCCACAGAAAGCAAGGACTGGTATCCCGCTCCACCCAGCACAAGTACCACCGGCCAACCTGTTGTTTTCACCGAAGATCCTACATCACCACCCGCATTCAGTCCTCTGCCTACTAGCACCCGCATACCCGAACTCGATCCCGCTGATGTTTATCACACTTTGGATCAAAAGAATGTGGAAAATAAATTCGAACAAAAACCTAGCATGACTTTGGCCGATATTTTCAATAGCTTGGCTGAGGAAGAATCCGCCGTGGCTGCCGTAAGCAATCCTTCGCATCAGGGACTGGATGCCCAAGGCAATTTAATGGAACCCTTAGACCCTTCGAAACCATCACCATTTGCCATGCAACAAAATTCGGCACGTAGACCTCAGGCTCCACCCACAAAGCCAACCTTCAGTGCCACCAGTAACGCCCCATCCTCGCTCAATGGTCAGGTGATTTCCGGCAATCAAGAGAACTTCAACAACGAATATGTTTCGTATCAAGTTCAACAACCCAATATAATGCAATATCGTCCCGCACCAGGAGCCATAAATAATGTGGTCATTTCGCCTGGACAAAATTCTGCCTCCTTTGTTTTGGGTAGTCAACAGCAAGTGGGCGCCAATTCATTTGGCAGCGTTGAAAAGGAACCACTATTCTCCAAGGAACATCCCGTCCAATATGGTACCGTTATCAATGAGGACATTAGCACCTTGAATCGCCAGCCACCTCCCAGCCCACCAACACCTTATCAGGAAATGCCCAAACCCGTTCCCACTTCGAATTTCCATCAAAATGGTAACTATGGCACGGATGCAGTGAGACCTGATATTCCCAGACCTTCGGGTAATAATGTGTACCAAGAAGCCCCACCAGCTGCTCCCTCACCATATCAACAGTTGCCATTGATTGGTTCAAATATTCGAAATAAAAATCCCGCTCAAAAACCCCAGCCACCTCAACAGCAACAACAACAATCTCCAGTAGCCATGCAAGGAGCCGGCGTTGGATCTGTCCAATCGGTTGACCCTCAAGAGAATGCTGATCCCAATTCGATCACCTTGGGTTCAAATCAAAATACCAAAGAATTATTAGTATCCACAAATATTCGTTTCCCCGCCAATGAAGAACAATCGGCTGAGGTACCCTCGCTACCCGTTTCGAATGGACCACCAGCTGGACCCCAAGTTAATGGTCACGCCCAACCCTTGAGTCTGCAACAAATACAAAATAGCAATACTGTTGTTTTCCCCAAATCCGAAGAGACCGTTAGTGGTACGGTGGTAAGTGCTGATCCCGCAGCTGTACAAATTCAAAAACATGAAGTTCTAACTATGAGTCAACATCAACAGAAATTGGTAAGATCTTTTAAAATTTTCAGGAGGTTTAAAGGAGGGTGTACGGTGTACATGGATATTTTTAAAGAAGTAAAATAGTCGGATAGTTCGTTCAGGTCGAACTTTTTAAACCCTGAACAATGAAGTGCATATTTTAAATACCAAAAATTCTTAGAGGCCGTTAGGGATCTTCATTGTAAATTCTCTATTAGAAGGATTTTGATCCTTAGAAAAAACGAAGTACCAGATTCAAAAGACTTACGTTGGAAAATTCCGCTAGGTCCTTCATACAACATTTGTTATTTAATTCGCCAAGAACCCGAAATGCCAAATTACAGCCACTCTCTCCTTGCAGAATTTTATTGTCATGGCCAGGGCAGCGGTCATATGCTGTTTCTATGCGCTCGTAAAATATGTCTTTGGTCAGCTCATCTTGGTCTTCCGTCGGAGCATGATGACCGCTTTTATACGGATTATAGGAATCCGCTCATCTACTGATCATCTGATTTACTTACGCCTGACCCTTTCTATCACATTTCCTGTAAAGCAATAATATCGGCTTTATACGTCTTGAGTACATCGGCCAAAACTAAAACTGCGCCTGTTCTACACAACGTACGCACATTATAAGAGCAGATCGTGGTCCTTTATAAGTGTGCAGGGGTCGTAAAAATTAGGGGACGGACGCCTTAACCTTTTATGGGTAAACTCGCGGCACATATCAGCTCACTATTTCAACGGTTGATGCAAGTAGGTACCCCAAGTTACACCACAGGGAGGTCAGTGTCCGCAATTGAGATAAAATATGGACCAAAATACATGTAAAAGCCAATCAGAGCCGTTGCTTGGTATTTATCATCCCCTTCGTCGCCCCCGAAACTTAAATGCCTCAACGAAAATCCCACTATATAAAAATATCCATATACACCGATAAAAATTTGATCTTCCATATTATTTGTCAATAATAAATGTCCTTTCTCTTCACAGAATTTCCCGACATCGAATGAACCCAATACTCCCGCCACCCACATGGTACCGCCTCCACGATTCCCACCACCACTACCCAACAGCATTAACGAACATGAATTGCAAAAACCAAACCGCCCCCATGGTGCATGGCTTGAGACCAGCTGAATCGTTGAATGTGGAGAGACATGTTATGTCGCCAGTTTTGGAAAAATTGCCCGCTTTCGAAGAAGAGGATTTGGTTATCAACGATCCACCACAGCCCATTGCTCCCAGCAAAGAGTCGTCTCTGGTCAATGATGCTAAATTGGAACCTGTCGTCACCCTACAAATGCTGCAATCCCAAAAGAAGGCTGTCTCTTTGCCAAATGACGATACCGGTGCCGGTGAAATTCAGGTACCCAGTTTAGATGAAGCGGAAGAGGAAATTAACCAAGTGAACTGAATAATCGCAATGGCCTAAGGTACCTTGGCAGGTGATAAGAAATCCGGTGATTGCACCCAAAATCATTAATGGAGCCTAGATACCTTCCCATATCCGATTGAAAAACCTGATCCCTCTTACAGTGAACTGAATAAGCGGCGGTACAGTGAATCATTAATGAATGGTACACACCCACTGAACCCACACCCCACATCAAACAAATGCAACAGGAACAGCATCACTATCAAATGCAACAACAACAGCAATACCAGCAGCAGATGCAACAACAACAAAAACTTCAGGAACAGCAAATGTATTCGAATGTGAATTTGGCCACACCGGTCATTAAGGAAATTCGTCAATTCGATGATGAGGCTGCCGATAGGGGACATGATGTCGACTTGCGGGGTCAGAATTATGAAAAGAATTTCATGGCACCCTTCTATCCCAGCGTTAGTTTGGACTCAGTGACCAGTACACCATCGAATGGTTGGAATATTTTACAATCGACCACCAAGGAACCTTTGTACAGCAAAAATAACATCGATCGTTCGGATGTGAACTCAGGTGATTCCAATAACAATAAGGAAGAAGGACAGGAGGATGAGGCCGCTGAGAGCACTACTTTGAAATCTTTTGAAATGGATAAATTCCAACCGGAGTTACAGGGAGGTTTCAAGCCCATCTATCCACCTGGTTACAAATTGGCCAATGAAGATGAGGAGCAGGAACAATTGCAGAAACATGAAAGCAATAATATGCCCTTGGCATTGGCCAGTCGCATGGAATTGCCACTGCATTTACAGCAAGCCGTTCCGTCGTCCTCCTCCTCTTCGACCTCTTCGACCTCATCAACCACCTCCACCACAACTGTTAAACCTTTGTTAGATGAAAATAAAGAAGTCGACAGTAGTAGTACCAGTACCACCAAGGCCCCCGAAACCACCACCAAACGTATTAAATCGAAATTCGAAACCAGTTTGGCAGCATTGCTGTTCGGTGACGATGACACCGATGACGAAGTGAATGCCCAAGCCGAGGTGCCACGAGAAGAACCGCAGGCCCGCAAAGAACCAACCAAAGCCATGATGAGTGGACCAAGAAGTATACCACGCATGGGGCCACGTAGTTTGAAAATTTAAATTACTAATAAGAAAAAACCCACGGAATAAAAAAACTGAAATTAATTAAAGAATTTTCTAGGCATTATTCACAAATTCTAATCTTATTATTATTTTGTAGCTATAATTTATTATTATTTATTAAATAGGTATTTAAAAAAAGAACAATATATTTATAATATTTAATATTTAAATACCTTGCTTTAGGAAAAGAAAAAAACAAACATACAACAAAAAACACAAAATATTTCAATACCGTAAACTTCTCAACATATACGTACATTTCTATCCGTTACATACAGATATTCATATTATACACTCTCATAGTAAGGACCATGTTTTTACCTTCACCCACCACCAATTGCCCAAAGTTACAACTCTTGCAAGTCTAATTTGAAATTTGTTATATCAAATGATCACCTCGGTTTCTTATTAGACTTGCGATTTGTTGAACTTAATTTAATCTCAGAGATAACTATCACTATCTTCTCGATTTCTATGTCTATCATATTCATTTTAATAATCAAATTGATTCATATAAAATATTATTTGTTATTTATAGCAGCAAAATATAAATAATTTGTATAATTATGTTTAATAAAATAAAGGAAACATTTTTTAAATAATATATAGTTTTCAGAAAAAATAATTATTTTTAAAACATTTTTTCTAATATTACTTTATAAAATGTATTTATTATTTTGCGAATCAATAATCCATTACGAGTATATTTTTAAATAAAATTGAATAAAATTAAAAACAGTGCTTTTTTATTTAATGTTCACATTCTTCACAAGGTTGATATATTAGTCGATATTATTCCTGCTAATTTGGATACTGGTGAAATTCAAGTACCCAGTTTAGATGAGGCGGAAAAGGAAATAATCAGGCTGCGGAATCTAATAATCGTAATGGTCTTTATGTGGTCTACCCCTTGACAGGTGATAACGTTTCGGATGATTTGAAAAATAAATTACCCGCCGTGGCACATGTTGAACCGCCAACGGGTAGTGAATTTCAAAATGCAACCTTCTCCGTATCCGCAATGAACCACAGGAATAAAAAACCTGTTTCTTTGGAAAATTTCGCGAATTAATAATCCATTACCATTATATTTTTATACCCTGTACCACAGTGTGGTATTATATTATTGGTATTATATCTTTGTTCATAAGTTTGTAATATTGGAATATGCATAAAATCGCTTTCTAAGTCGATTTATGCATGTCCTTCCGTCCGTCTGTCTGCCCATGTTAAATTGTAAGCAAACTACAGGTTGCATTTATATGAAATTTTACATAGGTCACTTATTTGGTCCGAGGACGAATCCTATTGAAATTGGGAAAAATCGGTTCAGATTGAGATATAGCTCCCATATATATTTTTGTACGATTTAATGTAAATGGTGCAACAAAGTCCCTATATATATTTCGATTTTCGCGAAATTTGGCATGGCGTACTAAATTAGGATGATGTGTGTTAAGTTTCGTGAAAATCGGTTCAGATTTAGATATAGCCCCCACATATATTTTCTTCCGATTTAATGTAAATGGTGTACCAAAGTCCCTATATATCATTCGATTTGGACGAAATTTGGCATAGCGTACTGAGTAAAGTCTAGAATGATGTGAGTTAAGTTTTCTGAAAATCGGTTCAGATTTAGATATAGCTCGCATATATAATTTCGTCCGATTTAATGTAAATGGTGTACCAAAGTCCATATATATTTTTCGATTTGATGATAGATGATAGATGCCAAGCAACGGCTCTGATTGGCTTTAACATGGTGAAGCCCAGGCTTATCTTGGTGCCTCTTTCATCTCTATTGTGGACACTGACCTTGACGCGGTGTCACCTAGGTTAGCTACTTTCAATAAATAATCCGTATAAAAGTGAAGTTATTTTACATCAGTCTTATTTGCGCCCATGCTCTAACCGAAGACAAAGATGAACAGACCAAAGACATTTTTTACGAGCGCCTTGAAACTGCATATGACCGCTGGTCTAGCCATGACAATTCTGCTAGGAGATATTAATGCAAAAATCGTAAGAAAAAATATTTTTGGACCTACCGTCAGAAAAACCGCCGACAACGAGATGCTTGAATATGGTGCTGCTAACTACCATCAGCACCATATTCAAGCATCTCGATTTACACAAGGACACCTCGATTTCTCCCGATCAAACAACGAGAAATCAAATTGATCATGTTTTGATAGACGAAAGGTATTCATCCAGTGTTTTAGACGTTCGATCGATACTTGGAGCGAATATCGATTCGGACCATTACCTTGTGGTAGTCAAGGTTCGCACTCGTCTTAATGTAGCAGCAAAGGTGCACAACACGAAAATTCGACGTCGAAATGCTGCAAACACAACAGATAGCAGAAGCCCACTCCTCTCAAATTACCCAACTGCTTTGCGAAAGCACTCCTTGTACCGATAATAATATAGAAGCATAATGGTAAAGAATTGCCCACTCCCTACAAAGTGCAGCAAAAGCAATACCAAAAACCACCATCAAGAAGCCCATGGTACAATCAGGAGTGTCGTAATGCTACTGATCTGAAAAATGCAGAATGCGTAGAGGGCGATGGAGAAGTATCAGAAGAAAAAGAGAGGAGAAACGTATTAAAAAAAAACAAGAAAGAACAAGAAAAACATGAGCGGGAACAAATCGAGATGCACAGGAGTCAGAATGAAGTCCCGAAATTTTACCAACGATTAAAACACCAAACCGAAGGCTTTGGTTCAGGCACATCCTCCTGTAGAGAGAGAGAGATGAAGATGGAAACCTGGTAACAGATACGGAAAGCGTGTTGAGGATCTGGAAGGAGCATTTTGAAAAGCTTCTGGTATCAAATAGTGGCAATGAAGAAGATACCCCAGAACCAATAAGAGATGACTATAAAGTGTATACCACCTAGCCAAGATGAGGTCAAAATGACAATAAATCGGCTGAAGACCTGCCAAATCCACCATTGATCAGATTTTCACTCTGCGCCAAATCCTAGAAAAGACCCACGTAAACCACATCGACACATTCCACCTATTCGTCGACTATAAATCCGCATTCGACAGCCATATCCGTTCAGATGTGTTTAAAGTCATGCCTGCGTTTGGGATTCCTGTGAAGTTTTCAAAACATTTCAACTCGAAGAGAAGATTAATTGAATTTACATTTCTACTACAACATGCAGGAGGGTATGATGTAATTTTAATAATTGTATTTTTGTGGGTCGATATGAGGAAGAAGAAGTAGAAAAAATATTTAAAGCAATGGTCAGATGTTATATATTTTGACTTCCTATATTTGAAAGCGCAGTGGAAGCTCAAAAAATAATAATATTATTTAAAAATCCACCCCCATCCACCTCTCAAGATATTTTTTTTAAAAAAATCGACGCCCAAACTGGGACCTCTAAACATATTCTTTAATAAAAATACACGCCTAAACTGGGACTTCTAAACATATTCTTTAAAAAATCCACACCTAAACTGGGACCTCTCAACATATTCTTTAAAAATCCACGCTTAAACTGGGACCTCTTAAAATACTCTTTCAAAAATCCACGCCTTTGGTAGTCCTTGAAAAAAATGTTCTTTCAAGAATCCACGTCTAAACTGGACCTCTTAAAATACTCTTTCAAAAATCCACGCCTTTGGTAGTCCTTGAAAAAAATGTTCTTTAAAAAATCCACGTCTCTGATAGTCCTTGAAAAAATGTTCTTTAAAAATCCACGTCTCTGATAGTCCTTGAAAAAATATACTTAAAAAACCACGCCTTAACTAGGACCTCATAAAATATTTTTTTTTAAAACTCTACGCCTTAACCAAGACCTCTTAAAATGTTCTTTAAAAATCCACGTCTCTGATAGTCCTTGAAAAAATATCCTTTAAAAACTCCAGGCCTTAACCACGACCTCTTAAAATATTCTTAAAAAATCCACGCCTAAACTGGGACCTCTTAAAATATTTAAAAAACCATCTAAAATCTCAACATATTGTTAACAAAAATCCACGCCTTAACTATGACCTCTTAAAATATTCTTTAAAAACTCCACGCCTTAACTAGGACCTCTTAAAATATTCTTTTAAAACACCACGCCTTAACTAGGACCTCTTAAAATATGCTTTAAAACCTTCACGCCTTAACTAGGACCTCTTAAAATATTCTTTATAAACTTCACGCCTTAACTAGGACCTCTAAAACTATTTGTAAAATATACATGACCAAAACAGGGCCCTCAAAAAATTTTCTCTAAAAAAACACGACTTAACAGAGACCTCTAAAAATATGTTTTAAAAAGTTTGGCCGGGTAAGTAATGTCGGTATGTCTTATTATATCTAACGAAATACAAAATTAAAGACTCAGGTTGAAAAAGGACCAGAATATCGAAACTGGGCGGGACCTTTTATTGAGGCTATTCAAAAAATGTAACTTAACTATTCATAGAAAACTTCTTCAATCCATAAAATACCTCTTCTTTCCATGGAAGATCTCTTCTATCCATAGAAGACCTCTTCTAATATCCGTAGAAGACCTCTTGTATCTGTAACAATAATTCTACCAATAAAACGTATCTTATATACATAGAGGATCTCTTCCATACCTATAAGACTTCTTCTATCCGTATAATATCTCTGCTATCCCTAGAAGACCTCTTCCATCATCGAAAATATTTTCTATTAATAGAAGACCTCTTTTATTAATGAAATGCCTTTTATATTTATAGAAGACCTGCTCCTACTTCAGGAAGTCTTTTTTTATCGATATAATCTCTTCTTTATATTACATTTTACATTTATATATTTTGATCTGCATTTCTAACCTCTAAAAATTGCCTGTCTGTCATTCCAGATAATTCCCCACCAACAACATCATGATTAAATTTAAAATAAGGCTTCTAATAGCCTTTGTCGCCATATGCGTTGGCTGCAGCGCCGCTGTACTCTCATCAGCCCAACTGCCCGTCGAAGCACGAGGTGGCGATGGTGATAGTTTCGAAGAAGATGATGACCCCGTTATTTCGACCAGCTATGTACTGCCAAATCAAATTTTCAATGATGGAAAACCCTATTACGCTGCCAAAGATCCCATTTCCGGTCAATTAGATTTCAATGTTAAAAAGCCAGCTGGTATTGAGACTTCAGCAAATGAAGTCGTTGATCCGAATGAGAAGACAGTCATAACTTCTTCATCGCCGAATATTCATGATTTTCTTAATCTCCCGGTTAAATATTCATCATCGAAATTTGTCTATCCTCTGGTTTCAAGTTCTTATGCGAATTTGAAATATCAGGGAAGTAATAAAAATTATATCACCAATAAGAAGCCGACGCAAGTGGTGCAGGCGACGCTGGCACCAAATTATCATACGGCCAATTATTTTACATTGCCCACAACTAAATTGACACCGGTGCCACCAACACAGCCCAGCAGTTCGACAAGTAGTAGTACAACAACGACAACAACAAGTACTACAAGTACCACTAAGAAGCCCACCACAACTTCTACGTCGACTTCAACATCAACAACCTCTACTTCGACCAGTACCACAACTTCCACAACATCGACATCTACATCGACCACCACCACCACAAAAGCTCCAGTTCCAACCCAAACCACATTGGCCACATCATCTGCCAAATATACCACATCGAGTAAGCGACCAACCACAACAACTACCCCGGTACCCAAGACCACCACAACCCGTAAGAAGTTTGTGCCCACCAAGAAATATAGCCCTTCGACGACAGGATCTACAAGCACCACCGCCATGCGTTTCCCCGATCAACAGCAATTCAATGTGACAACGAAACCCACCAAACCAACAACAACTGCCGTGCTCACCACACGCCATCCCACACCATCTGCTGCCATTTTCCCCACTGAAGCCACAGAAAGCAAGGACTGGTATCCCGCTCCACCCAGCACAAGTACCACCGGCCAACCTGTTGTTTTCACCGAAGATCCTACATCACCACCCGCATTCAGTCCTCTGCCTACTAGCACCCGCATACCCGAACTCGATCCCGCTGATGTTTATCACACTTTGGATCAAAAGAATGTGGAAAATAAATTCGAACAAAAACCTAGCATGACTTTGGCCGATATTTTCAATAGCTTGGCTGAGGAAGAATCCGCCGTGGCTGCCGTAAGCAATCCTTCGCATCAGGGACTGGATGCCCAAGGCAATTTAATGGAACCCTTAGACCCTTCGAAACCATCACCATTTGCCATGCAACAAAATTCGGCACGTAGACCTCAGGCTCCACCCACAAAGCCAACCTTCAGTGCCACCAGTAACGCCCCATCCTCGCTCAATGGTCAGGTGATTTCCGGCAATCAAGAGAACTTCAACAACGAATATGTTTCGTATCAAGTTCAACAACCCAATATAATGCAATATCGTCCCGCACCAGGAGCCATAAATAATGTGGTCATTTCGCCTGGACAAAATTCTGCCTCCTTTGTTTTGGGTAGTCAACAGCAAGTGGGCGCCAATTCATTTGGCAGCGTTGAAAAGGAACCACTATTCTCCAAGGAACATCCCGTCCAATATGGTACCGTTATCAATGAGGACATTAGCACCTTGAATCGCCAGCCACCTCCCAGCCCACCAACACCTTATCAGGAAATGCCCAAACCCGTTCCCACTTCGAATTTCCATCAAAATGGTAACTATGGCACGGATGCAGTGAGACCTGATATTCCCAGACCTTCGGGTAATAATGTGTACCAAGAAGCCCCACCAGCTGCTCCCTCACCATATCAACAGTTGCCATTGATTGGTTCAAATATTCGAAATAAAAATCCCGCTCAAAAACCCCAGCCACCTCAACAGCAACAACAACAATCTCCAGTAGCCATGCAAGGAGCCGGCGTTGGATCTGTCCAATCGGTTGACCCTCAAGAGAATGCTGATCCCAATTCGATCACCTTGGGTTCAAATCAAAATACCAAAGAATTATTAGTATCCACAAATATTCGTTTCCCCGCCAATGAAGAACAATCGGCTGAGGTACCCTCGCTACCCGTTTCGAATGGACCACCAGCTGGACCCCAAGTTAATGGTCACGCCCAACCCTTGAGTCTGCAACAAATACAAAATAGCAATACTGTTGTTTTCCCCAAATCCGAAGAGACCGTTAGTGGTACGGTGGTAAGTGCTGATCCCGCAGCTGTACAAATTCAAAAACATGAAGTTCTAACTATGAGTCAACATCAACAGAAATTGGTAAGATCTTTTAAAATTTTCAGGAGGTTTAAAGGAGGGTGTACGGTGTACATGGATATTTTTAAAGAAGTAAAATAGTCGGATAGTTCGTTCAGGTCGAACTTTTTAAACCCTGAACAATGAAGTGCATATTTTAAATACCAAAAATTCTTAGAGGCCGTTAGGGATCTTCATTGTAAATTCTCTATTAGAAGGATTTTGATCCTTAGAAAAAACGAAGTACCAGATTCAAAAGACTTACGTTGGAAAATTCCGCTAGGTCCTTCATACAACATTTGTTATTTAATTCGCCAAGAACCCGAAATGCCAAATTACAGCCACTCTCTCCTTGCAGAATTTTATTGTCATGGCCAGGGCAGCGGTCATATGCTGTTTCTATGCGCTCGTAAAATATGTCTTTGGTCAGCTCATCTTGGTCTTCCGTCGGAGCATGATGACCGCTTTTATACGGATTATAGGAATCCGCTCATCTACTGATCATCTGATTTACTTACGCCTGACCCTTTCTATCACATTTCCTGTAAAGCAATAATATCGGCTTTATACGTCTTGAGTACATCGGCCAAAACTAAAACTGCGCCTGTTCTACACAACGTACGCACATTATAAGAGCAGATCGTGGTCCTTTATAAGTGTGCAGGGGTCGTAAAAATTAGGGGACGGACGCCTTAACCTTTTATGGGTAAACTCGCGGCACATATCAGCTCACTATTTCAACGGTTGATGCAAGTAGGTACCCCAAGTTACACCACAGGGAGGTCAGTGTCCGCAATTGAGATAAAATATGGACCAAAATACATGTAAAAGCCAATCAGAGCCGTTGCTTGGTATTTATCATCCCCTTCGTCGCCCCCGAAACTTAAATGCCTCAACGAAAATCCCACTATATAAAAATATCCATATACACCGATAAAAATTTGATCTTCCATATTATTTGTCAATAATAAATGTCCTTTCTCTTCACAGAATTTCCCGACATCGAATGAACCCAATACTCCCGCCACCCACATGGTACCGCCTCCACGATTCCCACCACCACTACCCAACAGCATTAACGAACATGAATTGCAAAAACCAAACCGCCCCCATGGTGGTCCACAATATCCCTTCAATGAATATACCCGAAAACCCATACCCGGTATTACTCGCCCCAACCCCGACCGTCATTTACCAAATATTTTACCACAATTCCGACCAAGCTCGAAGGTATCCACTGGCCATCCCCAACAGACTAATTTCAATCAGGAACCCGGAAATATTTTAGTAGGTGGACCTCAACCTCCTCACCTGAAGCGGGGTCCCAATGTAGGAAATCCACAATTTTCACATCGCCGCCAGCCTTTGGGTGGTCAACCTAACCGTTATCCCTTGAATCGTAATGTGGATTATCCCTCAGTTGGACCACCACCACCCCAATTAGCTCCGCATGAAATTGCCAACAGACGTATTTATCGTGTCTCACCTTACGGCGGACAAGGTATGCAATATTTGGAACGTCCTGGTGCATACCCACCACTACGTAGACCCCATATGCCACCACATGGCTTGAGACCAGCTGAATCGTTGAATGTGGAGAGACATGTTATGTCGCCAGTTTTGGAAAAATTGCCCGCTTTCGAAGAAGAGGATTTGGTTATCAACGATCCACCACAGCCCATTGCTCCCAGCAAAGAGTCGTCTCTGGTCAATGATGCTAAATTGGAACCTGTCGTCACCCTACAAATGCTGCAATCCCAAAAGAAGGCTGTCTCTTTGCCAAATGACGATACCGGTGCCGGTGAAATTCAGGTACCCAGTTTAGATGAAGCGGAAGAGGAAATTAACCAAGCTGCCGAATCGAATAATCGCAATGGC
Organism: Musca vetustissima; assembly: GCF_032173495.1. Classification (NCBI taxonomy): domain Eukaryota; kingdom Metazoa; phylum Arthropoda; class Insecta; order Diptera; family Muscidae; genus Musca; species Musca vetustissima. The sequence goes on from NW_026887347.1 coordinate 15,582, forward strand.
CTGTATGTGGTCTACCCCTTGGCAGGTGATAAGAAATCCGGTGATAAAGTTTCGGATGATTTGAAAAATAAACTGCCCGCCGTGGTTCATGTAGAACCTCCCACAGGTAGTGAATACCAAAATACACCCTTCTCCGTGGTCCGTGATGAACCGCAGGAACCAATTCTGAAAAATAAGAAACCCGTTTCCCTGCAACAACAACAAAAGGCTCAAGCTGCCAAAGATACCTTCCCATATCCGATTGAAAAACCTGATCCCTCTTACAGTGAACTGAATAAGCCGGCTAAGGTACCCGGTGTACTGATTGCACCCAAAATCATTAATGGAGCCTATGGTACGGGTACTGTGGCACCCATTGCCATTGCCTACACACCCACTGAACCCACACCCCACATCAAACAAATGCAACAGGAACAGCATCACTATCAAATGCAACAACAACAGCAATACCAGCAGCAGATGCAACAACAACAAAAACTTCAGGAACAGCAAATGTATTCGAATGTGAATTTGGCCACACCGGTCATTAAGGAAATTCGTCAATTCGATGATGAGGCTGCCGATAGGGGACATGATGTCGACTTGCGGGGTCAGAATTATGAAAAGAATTTCATGGCACCCTTCTATCCCAGCGTTAGTTTGGACTCAGTGACCAGTACACCATCGAATGGTTGGAATATTTTACAATCGACCACCAAGGAACCTTTGTACAGCAAAAATAACATCGATCGTTCGGATGTGAACTCAGGTGATTCCAATAACAATAAGGAAGAAGGACAGGAGGATGAGGCCGCTGAGAGCACTACTTTGAAATCTTTTGAAATGGATAAATTCCAACCGGAGTTACAGGGAGGTTTCAAGCCCATCTATCCACCTGGTTACAAATTGGCCAATGAAGATGAGGAGCAGGAACAATTGCAGAAACATGAAAGCAATAATATGCCCTTGGCATTGGCCAGTCGCATGGAATTGCCACTGCATTTACAGCAAGCCGTTCCGTCGTCCTCCTCCTCTTCGACCTCATCAACCACCTCCACCACAACTGTTAAACCTTTGTTAGATGAAAATAAAGAAGTCGACAGTAGTAGTACCAGTACCACCAAGGCCCCCGAAACCACCACCAAACGTATTAAATCGAAATTCGAAACCAGTTTGGCAGCATTGCTGTTCGGTGACGATGACACCGATGACGAAGTGAATGCCCAAGCCGAGGTGCCACGAGAAGAACCGCAGGCCCGCAAAGAACCAACCAAAGCCATGATGAGTGGACCAAGAAGTATACCACGCATGGGGCCACGTAGTTTGAAAATTTAAATTACTAATAAGAAAAAACCCACGGAATAAAAAAACTGAAATTAATTAAAGAATTTTCTAGGCATTATTCACAAATTCTAATCTTATTATTATTTTGTAGCTATAATTTATTATTATTTATTAAATAGGTATTTAAAAAAAGAACAATATATTTATAATATTTAATATTTAAATACCTTGCTTTAGGAAAAGAAAAAAACAAACATACAACAAAAAACACAAAATATTTCAATACCGTAAACTTCTCAACATATACGTACATTTCTATCCGTTACATACAGATATTCATATTATACACTCTCATAGTAAGGACCATGTTTTTACCTTCACCCACCACCAATTGCCCAAAGTTACAACTCTTGCAAGTCTAATTTGAAATTTGTTATATCAAATGATCACCTCGGTTTCTTATTAGACTTGCGATTTGTTGAACTTAATTTAATCTCAGAGATAACTATCACTATCTTCTCGATTTCTATGTCTATCATATTCATTTTAATAATCAAATTGATTCATATAAAATATTATTTGTTATTTATAGCAGCAAAATATAAATAATTTGTATAATTATGTTTAATAAAATAAAGGAAACATTTTTTAAATAATATATAGTTTTCAGAAAAAATAATTATTTTTAAAACATTTTTTCTAATATTACTTTATAAAATGTATTTATTATTTTGCGAATCAATAATCCATTACGAGTATATTTTTAAATAAAATTGAATAAAATTAAAAACAGTGCTTTTTTATTTAATGTTCACATTCTTCACAAGGTTGATATATTAGTCGATATTATTCCTGCTAATTTGGATACTGGTGAAATTCAAGTACCCAGTTTAGATGAGGCGGAAAAGGAAATAATCAGGCTGCGGAATCTAATAATCGTAATGGTCTTTATGTGGTCTACCCCTTGACAGGTGATAACGTTTCGGATGATTTGAAAAATAAATTACCCGCCGTGGCACATGTTGAACCGCCAACGGGTAGTGAATTTCAAAATGCAACCTTCTCCGTATCCGCAATGAACCACAGGAATAAAAAACCTGTTTCTTTGGAAAATTTCGCGAATTAATAATCCATTACCATTATATTTTTATACCCTGTACCACAGTGTGGTATTATATTATTGGTATTATATCTTTGTTCATAAGTTTGTAATATTGGAATATGCATAAAATCGCTTTCTAAGTCGATTTATGCATGTCCTTCCGTCCGTCTGTCTGCCCATGTTAAATTGTAAGCAAACTACAGGTTGCATTTATATGAAATTTGACATAGGTCACTTATTTGGTCCGAGGACGAATCCTATTGAAATTGGGAAAAATCGGTTCAGATTGAGATATAGCTCCCATATATATTTTTGTACGATTTAATGTAAATGGTGCAACAAAGTCCCTATATATATTTCGATTTTCACGAAATTTGGCATGGCGTACTAAATTAGGATGATGTGTGTTAAGTTTCGTGAAAATCGGTTCAGATTTAGATATAGCTCCCACATATATTTTCTTCCGATTTAATGTAAATGGTGTACCAAAGTCCCTATATATCATTCGATTTGGACGAAATTTGGCATAGCGTACTGAGTAAAGTCTAGAATGATGTGAGTTAAGTTTTCTGAAAATCGGTTCAGATTTAGATATAGCTCCCATATATAATTTCGTCCGATTTAATGTAAATGGTGTACCAAAGTCCATATATATTTTTCGATTTGATGATAGATGATAGATGCCAAGCAACGGCTCTGATTGGCTTTAACATGGTGAAGCCCAGGCTTATCTTGGTGCCTCTTTCATCTCTATTGTGGACACTGACCTTGACGCGGTGTCACCTAGGTTAGCTACTTTCAATAAATAATCCGTATAAAAGTGAAGTTATTTTACATCAGTCTTATTTGCGCCCATGCTCTAACCGAAGACAAAGATGAACAGACCAAAGACATTTTTTACGAGCGCCTTGAAACTGCATATGACCGCTGGTCTAGCCATGACAATTCTGCTAGGAGATATTAATGCAAAAATCGTAAGAAAAAATATTTTTGGACCTACCGTCAGAAAAACCGCCGACAACGAGATGCTTGAATATGGTGCTGCTAACTACCATCAGCACCATATTCAAGCATCTCGATTTACACAAGGACACCTCGATTTCTCCCGATCAAACAACGAGAAATCAAATTGATCATGTTTTGATAGACGAAAGGTATTCATCCAGTGTTTTAGACGTTCGATCGATACTTGGAGCGAATATCGATTCGGACCATTACCTTGTGGTAGTCAAGGTTCGCACTCGTCTTAATGTAGCAGCAAAGGTGCACAACACGAAAATTCGACGTCGAAATGCTGCAAACACAACAGATAGCAGAAGCCCACTCCTCTCAAATTACCCAACTGCTTTGCGAAAGCACTCCTTGTACCGATAATAATATAGAAGCATAATGGTAAAGAATTGCCCACTCCCTACAAAGTGCAGCAAAAGCAATACCAAAAACCACCATCAAGAAGCCCATGGTACAATCAGGAGTGTCGTAATGCTACTGATCTGAAAAATGCAGAATGCGTAGAGGGCGATGGAGAAGTATCAGAAGAGAAAGAGAGGAGAAACGTATTAAAAAAAAAACAAGAAAGAACAAGAAAAACATGAGCGGGAACAAATCGAGATGCACAGGAGTCAGAATGAAGTCCCGAAATTTTACCAACGATTAAAACACCAAACCGAAGGCTTTGGTTCAGGCACATCCTCCTGTAGAGAGAGAGAGATGAAGATGGAAACCTGGTAACAGATACGGAAAGCGTGTTGAGGATCTGGAAGGAGCATTTTGAAAAGCTTCTGGTATCAAATAGTGGCAATGAAGAAGATACTCCAGAACCAATAAGAGATGACTATAAAGTGTATACCACCTAGCCAAGATGAGGTCAAAATGACAATAAATCGGCTGAAGACCTGCCAAATCCACCATTGATCAGATTTTCACTCTGCGCCAAATCCTAGAAAAGACCCACGTAAACCACATCGACACATTCCACCTATTCGTCGACTATAAATCCGCATTCGACAGCCATATCCGTTCAGATGTGTTTAAAGTCATGCCTGCGTTTGGGATTCCTGCAAAATTAATACGGCTATGAAGGATAACTTTAACTGGCACAAAGTCGGAAAGGACCTATCGGAAAAGCTCATACGAGTTGCAAATGTGAACAGAAATGGAACTCTGTACACCAAACAACACATGTTACTCGCCTAAGCCGATGACATCGATATAATGGGTCGAACATTGCGAGCGGTAACAGCCATCTTTGAACGAAATGGGAAGGAGTCTCCCAAAGTTGAACCGACAGCAAATGCCAAGAAGACCAAGCTGTAGAACTTGAAAACTACAGCTTCGAGGTAATGAATGATTTTATATACCTCGGTACCTCCGGAGGAGAATAGTGTTGGCCAACATATGCTACTATAATCTGAGTAAGCAACTTCAAAAGCAAGGCCATTTATCGCCAGACCAAACTCACATTCTACAAGACGCTGGTATTACCCGTGCATGGGTACTTGCGCGAGAAGATGAGACAGTTCTTGGAGTGTTTGAAAGGTATATTAAAGGACAAGTGATGGTTCACGCAGAAGGGAAAGGCCACGAATCCGATGGAAAGATCAAGTAGAAGACAACGTCTCGGAACATGGTCTTTCAAATTGGATGAGATACGCACAAGACTGACGCGCTTGCAAATCTTTTTTATGCTCGGCTTATGGAACAATCGTTCTGTCAAAAGCCAGCTTAATAAGTAAGTATAACACGTAAAACTAAAGGACTATATATCACCAGTCCAGTCCGGTCTGGTTTTCTATACAGACGGATCCAAGATGGAAGAAGGTACGGGGGCTGGCGTCTACTGTGAAAGGCTAAGCCTTGAGCTTACCTACGAACTGGATAGCAACTGTAGTGTTTTCCAAGCTGAAATCTTCGCGATTTAGAAGGCAGCGGAATTGATAAAAAAACCAAGATGCAGAGATCGTTGAACCGGTGACTATAGTCAAGCGGCTCTTAGAGCCATCAAATCCTGTTACATCAAATCTGAGGCCGTCCTCATGTGTAGAACAGTTTTGGAAGATCTTACTTACAGCTACCTAGTGTGTTGCGTACCAGGACACCGTGACATCATGGGTAATGACAGAGCAGACGAATTAGGTAGACGAGGATCCCAATCTACAGATCTATCAATTGATGGCTCAATCAAACCACCCATATGTTATCTTTATCGAAACATTTGAGGCGTTCTTCGACGAAAGAGCCTATGAACATTGGCACAACGAACCTAGATGCAATGTGTCAAGTTCGATTTATCTCATCCTTACCTTCTCACACTTGCTCGTAAGCTTCTCATTTTCTCTCTTCTATCCTCTCATCTACTCATGCGTACAAAAAGTACTACATGGTACTATATTTGGTACAAATTTAATTCGGAGGTACAAATCAAGCAGGAACCCTGAAATTTGAAATTAACATTACCATCGGAATTTAGGATTGGGATATGTACGTAGTTTTGGAAAATTTTTACTTAAGTGTACGAAAAGTACTAAATCGTACCATAATTGGTACAATTTGGGTGAACCCCAACAATGAAATTTGGAGTCACGATCATTGTAGGGGTCAGGATTCAGTTTAACAAATTAATACTTACGGGTACTAAATGGTACTATATTTGGTACAATTTGAATGTTAGGTGAACCAATAGAGCTAGAATCATGAATTTTGGAGTCAGGATCACTGTTGGGGTGTAAGATTGAAATATGTAGGAAGTTTTAGAATTTGTACTAATGTGTACTAAATTTGGTACAATTTAAATTGAGGGTGAACTGATAGAGTTTGAATCCTGAAACTTTGATTTAAGATCACTGTGGGAGTGTTGATTTGGGTTAAGTAGGAAGTTAGGAAGTTTTCGTACTACTGTGTACTAAATTTGGTACAATTTGAATTGTGGATATCGGTTCATCCATTGGAATCCTAAAACTTGGAATTAGGATGACTGTGGGGGTGTTGGTTTGGGTTAAGAAGGTTTTGGAAATTCATACTACTGTGTACTAAATTTGGTGAAATGTTAATTGTGGGTGAACCAATAGAGTTGGAATCCTGAAATTTGAATTTGGAATCACTGTGGGAGTGTAGGATGGTGATATGCAGGAAGTCAGATGGTTGAGGAGGGTACTTATGGAAATAGTGTGTGCTAAATGGAAAATTTGGATTTGGGTGAACCTTTAGAGCTCGAATCATAAAATTTGGTACTGAATAATGGTACTCAAATATAATTTATGGCCGATATTAATGTGTGGATTGTTTTTTCAGACATATGCAGATTTCTGTGAAAATAAAATAATATGTTAATATATGTTTAAATATTTCCTACATTCGCTAACGAAGTTGCGGACGTATGCTAGTAATTAATAAATTGTTCATGATGATAATTTTAATGCTCCTTCACGATTTTGGAAAACCCTATATCTTACTCTAATGTAAATTCTAATATTACATTTTAAAATAAAAGTGAATGTGTACCCACCTTTGGTATTCGTGTCTTTGCTTACCCAATGGTTATGGTTAGCATTGGGTAGATTCTTAAAAATATAGGTCTGGGGGGAACATATTAAAATAATTGCTTTAACGAAGTGGAAAATACAATTTGCTACCAAACAGCTACCGTTTTTATGTTTTTAAGTTCGATAAATAATATTTATATTCAAAATTATATTCTTCTCTAAATAATATTCATTTTTTGCTTTATTTCGAAGTTTGTCAATTAGCTTATTAATTTGTTATGGGACTGAAATGAATGTGCTGCTCACGATCACGATGCATTTGTGATAACAAATGTATGCGTAATTGTACAATATTGTCCAAGGGTACACTGCACAGGCGACAGGAGGTGGGTTCGATTGTACCATCACTAAAAAAAATAAATATTTAAAATATTTTAACTGTGAAATCATCAATTTGAAATACTTACAATTGCCTCAAACGATGTAGTTCCTGGCAATGCATAGTTAAGGTATGAATGTGTTCAAATTTCTCATCATATAGACGTAAATAAGAGTGAGTGGGGAAAATAGAACGATTTGGTGTCTCGGAGGTGGGGGTAATAATTTCATTAGCATCAAATGTCTCCCATTTATTGTCATTGACATCAATGTGTAATTCAATATATTTACGCTGCTTACTTAAGAGTCTATAATGAAGAAGATTTTAATTAGGAATGATTTACAAAAGAGTTCAAAGCTGTAAACCTTAAAATGAGATTTCTAATAGTTGTTGAGATTCCTTGCATTTCTTTGGGATGTTTACCAAGTTCAACTTGTTCGGGTTCTATGTAAAGTATCTTATCCATCATTGATCGTATTTGATTTATCTAAAAGCAAAAAACGAGAAGGTATTAAAAATAATTTCTTCGACATTTGATTACCACTTACCAATTCAATATCATCCGGTAGTATGTCAACATCTAAATTAAGAACAATATCATGCTCAGCATATAAGGGTTCATAGGTATTTTCATCATGACCCAAACCGGCCAATAGAGCAACATATTTCGTACGCATTTTATTACATTTAATTTGCATTGCGGGACAAAATAACATTGTCATTAGGGCGCCAAAACCATGAATATTTGGCATTCGGGTTGTACTTCTGGCTAGTAGGGAATCTCCCTTCGACGTTTCATTAATATCTGAGGCCACAATTAAACGTTCATACATATCGAACGGATCACTATCGATATTATCATAATTTACCGATTCACGATCTATTTGTACCGATTTCCATGTACCAATACGTATAGCTGAATAAATATTTATTTCAAGTGGACTAAATGGTCCACGGAGACGTATAACATTTCGACATAGCTCTCTTGGTGGTGGTTCAGTGTCCATATCAATCTCTGGACGTATGGAACGTAAATATTCTTCATTCTGACGTGAGTGGTCATTTTCGAGGAAACGATTGGCCACCGATTGTTTACGCATACGCAAATCATGATCAGACTGTAAAAAAGACATGAAAAATATATATATATATGAATGGAAAATAAAATCCATGCAGAAAGTACGAACTATTTTTAAATATATTTTTCAAATTTCGCACTCGAATTAACAAGTATTTTGCATGCACCTCGGACCTTTTAAAATGTTTTAGACTTACAGATCGGACCGAAAATAAAAAAACTTGTTTAATTTGCCCGTGCAGAACATTTTCCCAATGTACCTATATTGGGAATTTTGTGTGAATGACCCGAAATGCCAAAACACGGACATTTATGTTGTAAAGTAAACCTAGGGAATCAAAATACGTAAAAGGGAGCGGGACGTTTTTTCCCAATTAATGACAAATGTAACCATATCGGTTAAAAAAGCATTAATTTGTTTGAAAATTGGGCAGTATATTGGTGTTACAGAGCTATGTAATATTTCCGATCCGAGGAGCGAATATCGATTCGGACCATTACCTTGTGGCAGCCAAGGTTCACACCCGGCTTAATGTACCAGCAAAGGTGCGATCTAACACAACACGGAAACTCGTCGTCGAAAAGCTGAAAACACCACAGACAGCCAAAGACTACTCCGCTCAACTTACCCACCTGCTTGACGAAAGCACTCCTTGTCCCGATAATAATATAGAAGCACAATGGCAAAGAATTGCCCACTACCCACAAATTGCAGCAAAAGCAACACTTGGGTACCAAAAACCATCAAGGAACCCATGATACGATCAGGAGTGTCGTAATGTCTGTGATGTGAAAAACACAGCGTATAGGGCAATCCTGCAGACACTACATCAGAACAACGAGAGCGTGAGCAAATCGAGATGTACAGGAGTCAGAATACAGTCCGGAAATTTTACCAACGAATAAAACGCCAAACCGAAGGTAGGCACATCCTCCTGTAGAGATGAAGAAGGAAACCTGGTGACAGATACAGACAGCGTCCTGAAGATCTGGAAGGATCATTTTGAAAATATTCTGGTATCAGATAGAAGTGGTGAAAAGGATACTTCAGAACCAATGATAGATGACGGTATAGAGTGTATACCATCTAACTAATATGAGGACAGAGTAGCAATTAATCGGCTGAAGAACAATAAAGCAGCAGGTGCTGATGGATTACAAGCGGAACTATTTGAGACCGGTGGTCAGATACTGGTCAGGAGCATGCACCAGCTGATACAACAGTACAATTTGGCTAGAGGAATGCATGCCTAGTGACTTGAACCTTAGCATCCTGTGTCCCGTGTACAAACAAAAAATGAGACCATACGATCCTTCCCATCGCAAATAAAGTGTTATCCAGCGTGCTGTGTGAACGAATGAAGCCAATAGTCAATGATATTATTGGACCAATGTGGCTTCAGACCTGGCAAATCCACCATAGACCAGATTTTCACACTGCGCCAAATTCTTGAAAAAGACCCACGAAAAACACATCGACACATTTCACCTATTCGTCGATAATAATGCCGCCGTTCAGAGGTTTATAAAGTCATGACTGCATTTGGCATTCCTGCAAAATTAAAACGGCTATGCAGGATAACTTTAAGAGACACAAGGTTAGCAGTCAAAGTCGGAAAGGCCGCTCAGAGCCCTTGAATAGCAAACGAGGATTCAGACAAGGTGGCATTTTCTCGTGCGATCTTTTTAAAGTCCTGCTGGAAAAGTTCATACGGAGGAGAATATTTTTGGCCAACAGGTGCTACTAATGATTAAAAATTGCGGGTCCATAGATCTTTTTCTAAAAATAAAAATTAAAAAAAAGTTTGGTACATAAATCTACGGACAATAAAATCACACGTATAGTTCGATCGTAAAAATATTCATTTAACCCCCCTCGCTTAAAGTTCGTTTTGCAAATATGTCTTGCAAATCCGCATTGTAGTGTCTGGTGGAACATTTTTCGATTCCCCTAACAATCACATATTATTTTTTATAACTCCAAGTTGCTAGCGTTTTAACCTTACCTTTGACATAAAACTTTCATCAGCACTGCGAGCCAAACCCTTTTCCACCAGAATATGATTAATTGTACTGCCATCTTTTTTCAGGAGCACGTTTGAAATGCCATCGACAACGGAGAATATTTCAATTTCTATAATTCCTGAATCAGCATGGGATTGCATATATTCCATTGCTTCATCGGTCCATTTGCCACTGGATGATTTTAATGTTGACGGTTCTACCAAAGCCAAGCGACACTCAAATAAACGTGGTGGTATATCGGCTAAATATTTACACGTCTCCGACAAGTAGCGTAAATCTTTAAAATCAACCATTGATACATTACCATAATCGATGAAGAAAACCTGAAAATGATAAAATAAATTTAATTTGTTTATAAAAAAAATTATATTCCCTAATGATAATATTATTTCTTTACCTTAACCTCCACTTGGTGCCTATTTTGAATGATAACTTTTAACACCTTAGCCCGATGATATTTACCCTCAAACGGTGCGGCCAATATCATGCCCTTTGCCACAGCCCCGGGATGGGGAAATCGACAATTTTCATGTTTATTGGCCTCATCGAGCATATCTTGTATTTCATTGATTCTTTCAGTTTCCGATAAGGGTTGGAAATAGAATTTACTACATGTTTCAATCTATAAGATTGAACAAATATTAAATAGATTTTTAATTAAAATTCGTATTTGTGGTTATTGTTTTTCAATAGATTTTGTTAATAGTAGTAGCTTACATGAGTTATGAGACCGCTAATATTTCTTTGGAATACCGATGGCAATACTACCAGTTCAGCATTGACCAATAGACGTTTTGTTGGTCGCCAAGCACCATCATACATAGAACCCAAACCATGATCTTCAGCGTATTTAACACCGGCACGAGGTCTGGAAATTGAATTTGAAGAATTTTTTAAAAATACAGTCCTTTTGAAAATGATGTTATGTTCGTGCAGGCCGAACATGTTATACTCTCCAAGGAAATTAATACATCCCCACATTATATGGTGGAGAGTATAATAACATAAAATGAGACCAAACTTACTCCATAACATCAATGGCATTGGGTAAATTTAAAGAACGCATTTTTATCGCCTTATAAACTTCGGCACACACAGACCCTGGAGTTTTTATCTTATCACTGCTATCATCTGCATCGGGATCATCTTTAAATATAACCAATACACGTTCACAATTTGCCTGAAAACTAACTTCAATATTCTTCGGATTGATATCGGCCGGTTTGAATAATTCCTTAATCGATCGGGCATACAATTGGCCAATGTGGCGTGTATCGAAATTTGTAAAATATACCGTACGTTTTGGATTTTGTCCGCATAATATATGGAAGTCAGCACGTTCTTTATCGGGATGTTGTAGCTTGGTGTAGACAAAATAATTTGGATAAAATGCTCCGGCAATAATGATTTTCAATATAATGGATTTTTCCCAATCGCCATCGTTATGTTGCCGATTATTTCGTGGAATTTTTATGCCAAGCGGCTTTAAACGTTGTTTCAATTCCTCAACAAGTAAATGCATTTCACGTATCGAACGTAAGTTGATATATTTACGATTTGCCCAGGCATGTTGTCCCTCATCATCTTCAGGGTCGAATGTAAGCCATTCCTATGGAAGATGGATGAGAATGTATTTAACTAACGTGACTTAAAATAAAACGGGGAATATTTACTTTGTAAGCATATACTATTGCAATTAGATCCGAACCCGAACCATCTGCCCATTTTAGTTTTTGTATGTAGGCTTTAAGTTCACCAATATGTCTATATTGTCCAGACTTAAAAATTGAACGAACACTTAGGCCAGCAGCTGAAAAGGATTTTGGATTTGTAATTTATTTTCTTTATATCTATTTTAAAATGTAATTTTATGTTTGATAATATAAATAAGGATTTCCTCGCACCACATCGAAGGAGGATATTAACAGGAACCTCGAAAATTATTTTTTTTAAGTATTAACTGGTTGAATGCATTTATCTGAAATATTTAAATACATATTTGAAAATGTTGTCTTACCCATTATGATTGACTCCTCCAAACAATTAAACATATAGCCAAATACAATAAGTCGTGATAGTCGAACATCTAATGGTAAATGAGCCATAAGACGTCCGATAAACGTCAGATCACCATCATCCGCAACATATTCGCCATCCATATATTTATATAAAGCACCAATTTCCTTCAGAGTTACGATGGTATTTTTAATGTCATTTAAATTCGGAGGATTCATGGCCAAGCTGAGAACGGTTGGTGGTGAACCCATATTTAGTAATTTTGCTTTTAGACACACCGTCTCCAAGGGACAACGCAACATTTCCGGTACACTAAATTCTTCCAAATAGTTCTAAGTTAAAAAAGGGAAACGAAGAACATTTAATTAATTAAGAGGATAACCAGAATACTGACACATCTCCTAGTGGGTATGATGCAAAATCGAATTAACCCATTTCGCAAAATCGAGTCCTAAACAATTTTAAAAATCTAATTACAATGGAATTTCTTTCCCCATAACATAAGAGTTACGGATAGACAAATGTCCGATGTCCGAGAATAGATGGTAAACTCCATCAGCATCTGCTACTTGATTGTTCTTCAGCCGATTAATTGCCACTCTGACCTCATCTTGGCTAGGTGGTACACACTCTATACCATCATCTCTTATTGGTTCTGAGGTATCTTCTTCACCGTTACTATTTTCAACTCAGTAGCATTACAACACTCCTCCTGATTGTATCATGGATTTCATAAAGCTGGTCTTTTGTACCCAAGTGTTACTTTTGCTGCAGTTTGTAGGGAGTGGGAAATTCTTTGTCATTGTGCTTCTATATTATTATCGGGAAAAGGAGTGCTTTCGTCAAGCAGGTGGATAAGTTGATCGGTGTAGGCTTCGGCTATCTGTTGTGTTTGCAGCTCTTCGACGTCAAGATTCCGAGTTATATTAGATTGCACTTTTGACACTACATTAAGACAGATGCGAACCTTGACTGCCTCAAGGTAATGGTCCGAATCGATATTCACTTCTCGGATCGAACGTCTAGAACACTGGATGAATGCATTCCGTCTATCACAACATGATCAATTTGATTTCTGCTGCTAACTACCATGATTTTTGCTACCACGAAGTCAATCAACCTCATGCTGTTGTCTGATGTTTCTTTATGGATGCTGAATTTTCCGACGACGGGCCAAAAATAGTTTCCCGTCCGATTTTTGCATTAAATTCTCCTATCAGAATTTTAATGTCATGGCCAGGGCATCGGTCATATACTGTTTCTAGGCGCTCGTAAAATATGTCTTTGGTCTGCTCATCTTTGTCTTCGGTCGGAGCATGAGTGCAAATAAGACTTATGTAGAAGAACTGCGCTTTTATACGGATTATTGCAATTCGCTCATCTACTGGAGTGAGACGAGGTCTTTTATTCTCCTATTAACCATAAATCCGCAGCTATAATACAAGGCGTAATAATCAGATTTACTTACACCAATCCCTTTTTATCTTGTTAGGCAATTATATCGGCTTTGTACTTCTTGAGTACATTTGCCAAAGCGAAAACTGTGCATGCTCTGTACAACGTGCGCATATTCCAAGTGCAGATTCGCAGATCGTGGTCTTTTATACGTTTGCGGGGGTTGTCAATATTGACGTCTCAACCCATTTTCATCTAGTTCTTATGGCTGAACTCGCGGCACATATCAGCTCACTATTTCAATGGTTGATGGAAATAGTTACCTCAAGTGACACCACGGGAGTCCAGTGTCCACAATTGAGATGAAAGACCAAGATAAGACCATGCCATGTTAGAGCCAATCAGAGCCGTTGATTGGTATCTATTATCTGAGTCATCCCTTAAGGCCTTATATAATTATTTATTTGGGGAACCAATTCTGCCTCGGTTATCATAGATACTCGCCCAAAACCCGATGACTGTCCAAGACTATTTTTGTCTATTACTTTTTTATTCCTATCCTTCGCTAGTTCATTTATCAGAAAAACTGTGAATTCTTTCAATACATACATAATATCTCTCGATTACGTGATGACAATAGACCACAGTGATCTTCTGATTATTAATGACATACATTATAAACATAAATAAATATCCGATAATTAAAAAACAAGAATCTGTTTTAAAAAGTACTGTTTCTAGAATGAAGACAAATGTCGAACCTTGACAAATTTGAATTTAATTCGCATATGCAAGTTCGCATCAGGGCGAAATAAATCCAAGTTATCAACATACGACCTTTGTAAAGCCACATTGCCCAATATGCCTGATGAGTAGACCTCGGATTTTTGCATATTTTTTATGCTTTATCCGATTGGACTCAAATTTTGTATTTAGGCGTTTCATGCTTTAATTGATCGATATTTGGGGTCATGTCAAAAATATGCAAAAAATATGCAAAAAATATGCAAAATATATGCAAAAAATATGCAAAATATATGCAAAAAATATGCAAAATATGCAAAATATGCAAAAAATATGCAAAATATGCAAAATATGCAAAAAATATGCAAAATATGCAAAATATGCAAAAAATATGCACGGTATGCTAGGTCGATATGCGATAAATATATGCAAAAAATATACAAAATATGCATTGTCGATATGCAAAATATGCAAAAATATGCAAAATATGCAAAAATATGCAAAATATGCAAAAATATGCAAAATATGCAAAAATATGCAAAATATATGCAAAATATGCAAAATATATGCAAAATATGCAAAATATGAAAAAATATGCAAAATATGCAAAAATATGCAAAATATATGCAAAAATATGCAAAATATGCAAACATATGCAAAATATGCAAAATATGCAAAAATATGCAAAATATGCAAAATATATGCAAAATATGCAAAAATATGCAAAATATGCAAAATATGCAAAATATGCAAACATATGCAAAAATATGCAAAATATATGCAAAATATGCAAAATATATGCAAAATATGCAAAAATATGCAAAATATATGCAAAATATGCAAAATATGCAAAAATATGCAAAATATGCAAAAATATGCAAAATATGCAAAAATATGCAAAATATGCAAAATATATGCAAAATATGCAAAATATATGCACGGTATGCTAGGTCGCAATATTAAAGATAGAACTTTGAAATTTTGCACATATATTATTATTACTCCTAGGATGTTTGGTATTGGAAATGGGATATATCGGTCCACGTTTTAGTATATCGCCATATAACGGTTATATATGTTTGCATGTTTTATACATATTTTTAGCAAATTTTTCATAATGCCCCAAAAATCTAACAGTTGAACCATGAAACGCATACATACAGAATTAGATTTCTATAGGTTAAAAATAAAGAAAGCACACAAATTCGAAAACTACCCTGAATTTTTTTTTTTTTTTTTTTTTTTGATTAAAATGATTGCATATGTGAAATATGTTGCTCATATTTGCACATATTTTGCATATTTTTGCCTATATTTTTCATATTTTTTGCATATTTCTCGCATATCGACCTAGCATACCGTGCATATTTTTTTGTATATTTTGCATATGTTTGCATATTTTGCATATGTTTGCATATTTTGCATATTTTTGCATATATTTTGCATATTTTTGCATATTTTGCATATTTTTGCATATTTTGCATATTTTTTGCATATTTTGCATATTTTTGCATATTTTGCATATGTTTGCATATTTTGCATATTTTTGCATATTTTGCATATGTTTGCATATTTTGCATATGTTTGCATATTTTGCATATGTTTGCATATTTTGCATATATTTTGCATATTTTTGCATATTTTGCATATTTTGCATATTTTTTGCATATTTTGCATTTTTTGCATATATTTTGCATATTTTGCATATTTTTTGCATATTTTTTGCATATTTTGCATATATTTTGCATATTTTGCATATTTTTTGCATATTTTTTGCATATTTTGCATATTTTTTGCATATCTCGTGCATATGCAAAATATGCAAATATGCAAAAAATTAGAAAATATGAACCCTTCAAATAATTCTAAATCCTTTGAAACGAATTTGTGTCCAATCAGAATTTCGATATCTTCATTATTAAAAAATATGCAAATATGCAAAATCCGAGGTCTACTGATGAGCCCTTTAAACAACGGCGAAGCGTTGCATAATGGTGGGTACGTAGGTTCTTCTGCAAAACATAGATCATTAAGCTCGAATCGAAAGAATATAAATAACTCAATTAAAATTTAATTCAAATGATCACTGGCCTTACAAGGCAAAATTCAAATAACAAAATAAACCCCCATTTGTTATTGGGAAGTTCGATTATATCTTAAAAATTGTTTATACTATTAGTCCAAAAAAATATGAAGATATGGTCTCAGGAAATACGTAATATATAATGTTCAGCTATAAGTGTATTACCTGATAAAATGTTCGTGGAACCAAACGATATACCCTGCCATTCATTACACGTCCAGCCCGACCAGCACGCTGTCGACAATTGGCTTTAGAAGCCCAATTTAATTGTAAAGTGGTAAAATTTGTGGCACTATCGGTGACCAAAATCTTTGTTAGACAAAAATCAATAACTGCAACAAAATGAATAAAAATAAAATTTAAAGTTTATTATTAAATAAAACATCATCCCACCATATTTAACATCAGGAACTGTTATGGAACTTTCAGCAATATTAGTGGCCAAAATTACTTTACGATAACCCGGCGGTGGTCGGTGAAATACTCGAACTTGTTCCTCGGGTGAGACCACAGAATGTAAACGTATACAGCATAGTTTTACTTTATCTCTATAGAAATGAAATCAACATATTAATAATTTTTAATAAATAAATTGTATATAATTACCTTTCCGCCTGACATAGTAATTGAATTTTTCTTAACATTTGCTCAATTTCATTTATACCGGGTAGAAATATTAAAATTGATGTTTTACTTGTCCTATCATTGATATCCGGATTTAGAGATGCTTCTTGTTTTTCAATATTATCAATTATGACAATCAACTTTAAGGCCAAATGCAACATTTCCGTTGATATACCAGGTTCTGCCAAAGCCACTTGGACTTTCTAAAAGAAATTAAATTTATATACATAAAAATATAACCTAAATTGAATTTGTACTTACATGATTATTTAAATCATCCAAATCGTTCAAATAAAATTCCTTCACTTGGAACAGGCGTCGCAAATCGGCCCGCACTACAGGGGCTGGATTGTTTCGTATTTTAAAATAATTGGAGAACTAAATGAAAGTTATTTATTTTTTGATATATTCTCCGTTACACGGTAATGGTAAATTAATTTTAAAGACCCCCTACCTCCGATGTATCCATTGTGGCCGACATTAATATAACTTTAACATGTCGTGAATTTGTCAACAAAAGCCTTCTCAAAACAATCAGTAAAAAATCCATTTCTTGATCACGTTCGTGGACCTCATCGACAATAATATGTGTGTAGGGGTTGAGGGTCTTCTCTCCTATTAGCTTTTGTAATAGAACACCCGTTGTACAATATAGCAAGCGTGTATAATCGCTAACGTTGGAATGAAGACCAACCTTTAATAAAGAATTTTAAAAAATCGTGAAAATTTCAACAATATTGAATATTAGTATTATATAATAAACCTTATAGCCAACCACTGTTCCTTCCTGCCAGTTGCGTTCATTACACACCCGCTTGGCTATCGATATTGCTGCTATACGCCTTGGTTGAGTACACACAATTTTACAATATTGCCGACGTCGATAGGCATCGTCCAGTATGTATTGGGGTACCTTTAATTCATATAATATTATATTTTTGATAATTGTCGGAATTTTGAATGGAAATTATTTTTACATTCAATAGAAACTATTAATTGATATAGTGTAGAAGATCAATATGGTGTAAAAGACTATCCAGTGGATTGTTAATTTGAACCACCTTCGTACACGACTAGGAGTTATTTAACTTCCGAATGCACATGAGATTCATCTTGACCTATAGGCGTGGATTTTTAAATAATATTTTTTCACCAACCATCTGACCTATAGGCGTGGATTTTTAAATAATATTTTTTCACCAACCATCTGACCTATAGGCGTGGATTTTTAAATAATATTTTTTCACCAACCATCTGACCTATAGGCGTGGATTTTTAAATAATATTTTTTCACCAATCATCTGACCTATAGGCGTGGATTTTTAAATAATATTTTTTCACCAATCATCTGACCTATAGGCGTGGATTTTTAAATAATATTTTTTCACCAACCATCTGACCTATAGGCGTGGATTTTTAAATCCTATTTTTTCACCAACCATCTGACCTATAGGCGTGGATTTTTAAATCCTATTTTTTCACCAACCATCTGACCTATAGGCGTGGATTTTTAAATCCTATTTTTTCACCAACCATCTGACCTATAGGCGTGGATTTTTAAATAATATTTTTTCACCAACCATCTGACCTATAGGCGTGGATTTTTAAATCCTATTTTTTCACCAACCATCTGACCTATAGGCGTGGATTTTTAAATAATATTTTTTCACCAACCATCTGACCTATAGGCGTGGATTTTTAAATCCTATTTTTTCACCAACCATCTGACCTATAGGCGTGGATTTTTAAATAATATTTTTTCACCAACCATCTGACCTATAGGCGTGGATTTTTAAATCCTATTTTTTCACCAACCATCTGACCTATAGGCGTGGATTTTTAAATCCTATTTTTTCACCAACCATCTGACCTATAGGCGTGGATTTTTAAATCCTATTTTTTCACCAACCATCTGACCTATAGGCGTGGATTTTTAAATCCTATTTTTTCACCAACCATCTGACCTATAGGCGTGGATTTTTAAATCCTATTTTTTCACCAACCATCTGACCTATAGGCGTGGATTTTTAAATCCTATTTTTTCACCAACCATCTGACCTATAGGCGTGGATTTTTAAATCCTATTTTTTCACCAACCATCTGACCTATAGGCGTGGATTTTTAAATCCTATTTTTTCACCAACCATCTGACCTATAGGCGTGGATTTTTAAATCCTATTTTTTCACCAACCATCTGACCTATAGGCGTGGATTTTTAAATCCTATTTTTTCACCAACCATCTGACCTATAGGCGTGGATTTTTAAATCCTATTTTTTCACCAACCATCTGACCTATAGGCGTGGATTTTTAAATCCTATTTTTTCACCAACCATCTGACCTATAGGCGTGGATTTTTAAATCCTATTTTTTCACCAACCATCTGACCTATAGGCGTGGATTTTTAAATCCTATTTTTTCACCAACCATCTGACCTATAGGCGTGGATTTTTAAATCCTATTTTTTCACCAACCATCTGACCTATAGGCGTGGATTTTTAAATCCTATTTTTTCACCAACCATCTGACCTATAGGCGTGGATTTTTAAATCCTATTTTTTCACCAACCATCTGACCTATAGGCGTGGATTTTTAAATCCTATTTTCTCACCAACCATCTGTCCTATAGGCGTGGATTTTTAAATCCTATTTTTTCACCAACCATCTGTCCTATAGGCGTGGATTTTTAAATCCTATTTTTTCACCAACCATCTGACCTATAGGCGTGGATTTTTAAATCCTATTTTTTCACCAACCATCTGACCTATAGGCGTGGATTTTTAAATCCTATTTTTTCACCAACCATCTGACCTATAGGCGTGGATTTTTAAATCCTATTTTTTCACCAACCATCTGACCTATAGGCGTGGATTTTTAATTTTTAAATAATATTTTTTAAATAATAATTTTGGAGAGACCATCTGACCTATAGGCGTGGATTTTTAAATAATATTTTTGGAGAGACCATCTGACCTATGGGCGCGGATTTTTAAATAATATTTTTGGAGAGACCATCTGACCTATGGGCGTGGATTTTTAAACACTATTTTTGGAGAGACCATCTGACCTATGGGCGTGGATTTTTAAACACTATTTTTGGAGAGACCATTTGACCTATAGGCATAACCGCCTCCAAAAGGTTCGAATCCTCTTTTAAAATGTTCAGAATCATAAACGAATTATCTAACCTGATTTTTTTTAATGTTCATGTCCATTTTGATGTATATTAATAATAATTTGCATATATGAATTTCGAAATAATCAGATTTTCCACACGCAAACTTTCTATGTGTAACATCGAACAAAAAAGAAAACATTTCTAAATTCTTATTATCGATAACGCGGCCATCGATAGATTATCATCTCAAATGTAAACAATAATAAACTCAGAATTTGAAAATAAACAAAAAAAAAAATATCCCGCAATGGAAGCGGCACTTTACAAAGATTGTCACGATCTAATAGAAGAATTCATTAACAATGATTCCGTCGAATTTTCCAGCTTTTGTTCCGTGTGGAAAAAACAAATGTTCCAACATATCTATGCTGTGCAAACATCTGTATTGGAAGTTATACAAACAACGAAGACCATCTTTCACATGGCCTAAATCCTATTTTTTCACCAAGCATCTGACCTATAGGCGTGGATTTTTAAATAATATTTTTTCACCAACCATCTGACCTATAGGCGTGGATTTTTAAATCCTATTTTTTCACCAACCATCTGACCTATAGGCGTGGATTTTTAAATCCTATTTTTTCACCAACCATCTGACCTATAGGCGTGGATTTTTAAATCCTATTTTTTCACCAACCATCTGACCTATAGGCGTGGATTTTTAAATCCTATTTTTTAACCAACCATCTGACCTATAGGCGTGGATTTTTAAATCCTATTTTTTCACCAACCATCTGACCTATAGGCGTGGATTTTTAAATCCTATTTTTTCACCAACCATCTGACCTATAGGCGTGGATTTTTAAATCCTATTTTTTCACCAACCATCTGACCTATAGGCGTGGATTTTTAAATCCTATTTTTTCACCAACCATCTGACCTATAGGCGTGGATTTTTAAATCCTATTTTTTCACCAACCATC
This sequence comes from Musca vetustissima, assembly GCF_032173495.1. NCBI lineage: Eukaryota > Metazoa > Arthropoda > Insecta > Diptera > Muscidae > Musca > Musca vetustissima. Next base: position 36,872 of record NW_026887347.1, read on the forward strand.
TCTGATTTTTAAATCCTATTTTTTCACCAACCATCTGACCTATAGGCGTGGATTTTTAAATCCTATTTTTTCACCAACCATCTGACCTATAGGCGTGGATTTTTAAATCCTATTTTTTCACCAACCATCTGACCTATAGGCGTGGATTTTTAAATCCTATTTTTTAAATCCTATTTTTTCACCAACCATCTGACCTATAGGCGTGGATTTTTAAATCCTATTTTTTCACCAACCATCTGACCTATAGGCGTGGATTTTTAAATCCTATTTTTTCACCAACCATCTGACCTATAGGCGTGGATTTTTAAATCCTATTTTTTCACCAACCATCTGACCTATAGGCGTGGATTTTTAAATCCTATTTTTTCACCAACCATCTGACCTATAGGCGTGGATTTTTAAATCCTATTTTTTCACCAACCATCTGACCTATAGGCGTGGATTTTTAATTTTTAAATAATATTTTTTAAATAATAATTTTGGAGAGACCATCTGACCTATAGGCGTGGATTTTTAAATAATATTTTTGGAGAGACCATCTGACCTATGGGCGCGGATTTTTAAATAATATTTTTGGAGAGACCATCTGACCTATGGGCGTGGATTTTTAAACACTATTTTTGGAGAGACCATCTGACCTATGGGCGTGGATTTTTAAACACTATTTTTGGAGAGACCATTTGACCTATAGGCATAACCGCCTCCAAAAGGTTCGAATCCTCTTTTAAAATGTTCAGAATCATAAACGAATTATCTAACCTGATTTTTTTTAATGTTCATGTCCATTTTGATGTATATTAATAATAATTTGCATATATGAATTTCGAAATAATCAGATTTTCCACACGCAAACTTTCTATGTGTAACATCGAACAAAAAAGAAAACATTTCTAAATTCTTATTATCGATAACGCGGCCATCGATAGATTATCATCTCAAATGTAAACAATAATAAACTCAGAATTTGAAAATAAACAAAAAAAAAATATCCCGCAATGGAAGCGGCACTTTACAAAGTTGTCACGATCTAATAGAAGAATTCATTAACAATGATTCCGTCGAATTTTCCAGCTTTTGTTCCGTGTGGAAAAAACAAATGTTTATCTATGCTGTGCAAACATCTGTATTGGAAGTTATACAAACAACGAAGACCATCTTTCACATGGCCTAAATCCTATTTTTTCACCAAGCATCTGACCTATAGGCGTGGATTTTTAAATAATATTTTTTCACCAACCATCTGACCTATAGGCGTGGATTTTTAAATCCTATTTTTTCACCAACCATCTGACCTATAGGCGTGGATTTTTAAATCCTATTTTTTCACCAACCATCTGACCTATAGGCGTGGATTTTTAAATCCTATTTTTTCACCAACCATCTGACCTATAGGCGTGGATTTTTAAATCCTATTTTTTCACCAACCATCTGACCTATAGGCGTGGATTTTTAAATCCTATTTTTTCACCAACCATCTGACCTATAGGCGTGGATTTTTAAATCCTATTTTTTCACCAACCATCTGACCTATAGGCGTGGATTTTTAAATCCTATTTTTTCACCAACCATCTGACCTATAGGCGTGGATTTTTAAATCCTATTTTTTTGACCTATAGGCGTGGATTTTTAACGATCCTATTTTTTCACCAACCATCTGACCTATAGGCGTGGATTTTTAAATCCTATTTTTTCACCAACCATCTGACCTATAGGCGTGGATTTTTAAATCCTATTTTTTCACCAACCATCTGACCTATAGGCGTGGATTTTTAATTTTTAAATAATATTTTTTAAATAATAATTTTGGAGAGACCATCTGACCTATAGGCGTGGATTTTTAAATAATATTTTTGGAGAGACCATCTGACCTATGGGCGCGGATTTTTAAATAATATTTTTGGAGAGACCATCTGACCTATGGGCGTGGATTTTTAAACACTATTTTTGGAGAGACCATCTGACCTATGGGCGTGGATTTTTAAACACTATTTTTGGAGAGACCATTTGACCTATAGGCATAACCGCCTCCAAAAGGTTCGAATCCTCTTTTAAAATGTTCAGAATCATAAACGAATTATCTAACCTGATTTTTTTTTAATGTTCATGTCCATTTTGATGTATATTAATAATAATTTGCATATATGAATTTCGAAATAATCAGATTTTCCACACGCAAACTTTCTATGTGTAACATCGAACAAAAAAGAAAACATTTCTAAATTCTTATTATCGATAACGCGGCCATCGATAGATTATCATCTCAAATGTAAACAATAATAAACTCAGAATTTGAAAATAAACAAAAAAAAAATATCCCGCAATGGAAGCGGCACTTTACAAAGATTGTCACGATCTAATAGAAGAATTCATTAACAATGATTCCGTCGAATTTTCCAGCTTTTGTTCCGTGTGGAAAAAACAAATGTTCCAACATATCTATGCTGTGCAAACATCTGTATTGGAAGTTATACAAACAACGAAGACCATCTTTCACATGGCCTAAATCCTATTTTTTCACCAAGCATCTGACCTATAGGCGTGGATTTTTAAATAATATTTTTTCACCAACCATCTGACCTATAGGCGTGGATTTTTAAATCCTATTTTTTCACCAACCATCTGACCTATAGGCGTGGATTTTTAAATCCTATTTTTTCACCAACCATCTGACCTATAGGCGTGGATTTTTAAATCCTATTTTTTCACCAACCATCTGACCTATAGGCGTGGATTTTTAAATCCTATTTTTTCACCAACCATCTGACCTATAGGTGTGGATTTTTAAATCCTATTTTTTCACCAACCATCTGACCTATAGGCGTGGATTTTTAAATCCTATTTTTTCACCAACCATCTGACCTATAGGCGTGGATTTTTAAATCCTATTTTTTCACCAACCATCTGACCTATAGGCGTGGATTTTTAAATCCTATTTTTTCACCAACCATCTGACCTATAGGCGTGGATTTTTAAATCCTATTTTTTCACCAACCATCTGACCTATAGGCGTGGATTTTTAAATCCTATTTTTTCACCAACCATCTGACCTATAGGCGTGGATTTTTAAATCCTATTTTTTCACCAACCATCTGACCTATAGGCGTGGATTTTTAAATCCTATTTTTTCACCAACCATCTGACCTATAGGCGTGGATTTTTAAATCCTATTTTTTCACCAACCATCTGACCTATAGGCGTGGATTTTTAAATCCTATTTTTTCACCAACCATCTGACCTATAGGCGTGGATTTTTAAATCCTATTTTTTCACCAACCATCTGACCTATAGGCGTGGATTTTTAAATCCTATTTTTTCACCAACCATCTGACCTATAGGCGTGGATTTTTAAATCCTATTTTTTCACCAACCATCTGTCCTATAGGCGTGGATTTTTAAATCCTATTTTTTCACCAACCATCTGACCTATAGGCGTGGATTTTTAAATCCTATTTTTTCACCAACCATCTGTCCTATAGGCGTGGATTTTTAAATCCTATTTTTTCACCAACCATCTGACCTATAGGCGTGGATTTTTAAATCCTATTTTTTCACCAACCATCTGACCTATAGGCGTGGATTTTTAAATCCTATTTTTTCACCAACCATCTGACCTATAGGCGTGGATTTTTAATTTTTAAATAATATTTTTTAAATAATAATTTTGGAGAGACCATCTGACCTATAGGCGTGGATTTTTAAATAATATTTTTGGAGAGACCATCTGACCTATGGGCGCGGATTTTTAAATAATATTTTTGGAGAGACCATCTGACCTATGGGCGTGGATTTTTAAACACTATTTTTGGAGAGACCATCTGACCTATGGGCGTGGATTTTTAAACACTATTTTTGGAGAGACCATTTGACCTATAGGCATAACCGCCTCCAAAAGGTTCGAATCCTCTTTTAAAATGTTCAGAATCATAAACGAATTATCTAACCTGATTTTTTTTTTAATGTTCATGTCCATTTTGATGTATATTAATAATAATTTGCATATATGAATTTCGAAATAATCAGATTTTCCACACGCAAACTTTCTATGTGTAACATCGAACAAAAAAGAAAACATTTCTAAATTCTTATTATCGATAACGCGGCCATCGATAGATTATCATCTCAAATGTAAACAATAATAAACTCAGAATTTGAAAATAAACAAAAAAAAAAAAAAATATCCCGCAATGGAAGCGGCACTTTACAAAGATTGTCACGATCTAATAGAAGAATTCATTAACAATGATTCCGTCGAATTTTCCAGCTTTTGTTCCGTGTGGAAAAAACAAATGTTCCAACATATCTATGCTGTGCAAACATCTGTATTGGAAGTTATACAAACAACGAAGACCATCTTTCACATGGCCAAAAGGTCAATTTGTGCCAAAGATGAATTTGGTAAATATCTATCGAGTACTGAGGGTAATGAACGGCGAAATCTGCTGCGACGAATTGGTGGCATGTACCTAATGTATGCCATCTATTTTAAGCAGCCAACGAAGGAATATGTCAAAATTACTGTCAGCTTGGAGACATGGCGTGATACTGTAACATTCATGGAATCGTTGAGCGGTGACCCAAAAATGGATCATGTCCGTTACGTATTTTGGCGTTTGTACAAAGCCGGGGCATTTCGTTTCACAGCTATGGATTATTGTGTTGGGCCGGAATTGGTTGATTATGATAAAATAACCGTGGAGCAGAACGAAGCAGAAAAACACACCGAAGTTATAAGGGTAACAGCCAAAGATAAATTGCTGTTGGTTCCCGAAATACAAGATGACCTTAAAGAAATGACTGCCCAAGAGGATGAATATAATGCACTGAAAAAGTCAATTGGAAAGTCAAAAACTGCCACATTACCTCCTACTAACATCTTTAAGAATATGAATTATGTTTTCAATAATATTAAAAATATATTGGATGGAACAACTGAAGGGATTTCAGAAACTAACGACAACACCATAAGCAAAAGGCGTAGAGATTTAAAACGTAAAGCTGCCGCTATTGTAAATTCTCATGATGACGATTTGACAAATGAATCGGCATCATCATCCTCTGCAGTCGAAGATGAAGATGATGGCGACTATGAAGAAAATGATGAATTAAATCAATTTCAAAATCCCAATGACACAGATGATGAAATGATTGATGCCCATGATTCTAGTGTTGCTAGTACATCGAAAGTATTACTTGAAGATTCTAAATTGGTAATTAAAAAGGAATCAAAATAATAAAGTTTTGAAAATAACACTGTCTACGTATGGTTTTTCTATAGGAAAGATACCTCGATTAAGGTGGACTTACATATTGTAAATTAATTGGAAAAACTTATTTGGAAAATGTTTTCCATTGTTTATTCCTTTCACTATATGGTAGGGGGTATGTTTAATATATCAACCCGCATGCAACACTCCGAAGCATCGATTTTATTGATGTCCGTTTGTATTTTGAAATCACTCCTAGGGTGTTTTGTATTGAAGATAGTATATCGGTGAATTTCGCATTTTGGTATAACTTACATACAAGGTTAACCCTTTGCGGCATATTTCAACCGCATTTGGTATTGGAGTGTTAAAACAATTTTCCAATTTTTTTTTTCATCATAGTTTGATGTTTTAATACTGCCCTATATATTCCTGGTCTTGAGCGCATCTTCCAAAAAGATATGACTGTAGATTGGCATTCTGAGCTCTAAAAGGCCTAAAAACGTATGCTCAGAAAATTGTAAATAAAGATTCATGTTTTTAAAAAAGCCCCATGTTAAGGTGCCGCCCCATTTTTTGTATTTTTTATGATTATAGCCGACTTTACAGCAATTTGGAAATATATAGCTCCATATTTGGAAATATCACCCGATTTAAAAGTCCAAACGCATGTTAGGCATTTACAAAAAATGTGGTGCTAATTTGGCATTCCGAGTTCTCGAAGTGGGAAAATTATATTTACCTTTGCAGCAAAATGTTTTGACATTGCCCCATTTTAGGTGTTTTCGTGGTAATACTATGAACATTTTTCAACCGAAATGTTGTATTCGACATCCCGAGATCTACTTCGCAGAAAAGTAAAATATTTTTTTATAACAAACAAATAAAAACGTCGTTAAGTTCGGCCGTGCCAAATCTGAAACCAATTGGGGTTTTCAGGGGAAAACCAAATCAAATTACTGACACTCAGATTGAGCTAATACCTTGAACATATTCTGTTCGGTTGAAAAATGTGCCCAACACTCTCAAAATACCGAATATTCGGGAGTACACCATTTGAAGTCCCAAAATACCAAATTACAGACAATTCCGATGAAAACCCTGCCTATCATACAAAAGATACCGAATATTGGGGGCTACCCCAAAACTTTAGTCTATATTAATAATTTCTACTAGGGAGGTTGGCTATACATTGAGAATCCATAATACCAAATTACAACCAACTCCGGTGAAAGGACTTGGCTTTGAAATGAAACCACCAAATATTGGGTGTACCTTTATATGAGTGCAACCCCGAAACTTGTCAGTATTAATAATTTTTAGTAGAGGTTGAATGTACAGAGATAACTCCATATACCAAATTAAAGCAAATTCCGATGTATACCGTGACTGTCACCCCCGAAGTAACGAATATATGGGGGATACTGCAATATGGAAGCTATCCCGAAGCTGGGGTCAACAATATTAAAAAAGCGATTCTTTATACAATAATAACACAAAATACCAAATTACATCTCATACCGTTGACAACTGTGCCCAATGTTCCCAAAATACCTAATATTTGAGGCTATACCAAAACGTGGACCGATAAACCCAATTTGCAATACCAAACGTCTTAGAAATACTAGCAAAGTTTGTGCTAAATTTTAGAGCTCTATCTTAATTATTGCGATATCTATCCTAATTTCAATGTCTGTATAAATCAACATAGAATTTTATTCTGATCAAGAATATCGATACTTTATGGGGTTTTTAGACGATTATTGGGAGGTGTATCAAACGGAATGAATAATTAAGTATACAATCCACCTTGTGGTAGAGGGTATGAAAAGTTGAACTCACTGTGTGACCCGTCTGCCTAAACATGTCATCGATGCTTACATATGAAACCGATAACACAATGCGTAAACAATTATCGATAACATAACTAGCTAAATAAAAAATTACCAAAAGGTACACAAAACATTTCACGGAATAACAACATAAAGAAACAATTCCAATTTAAAGAAATATCAATCAGATAAATAAAACCTGCTCCAACATGGTTAAAAATCAAGCAAAGGAAACCGGATTCGTGGTGGAGAAAATTATGGATAAACGAATAACGCCTGAAGGTAAAGTTGAGTACTTTATTAAATGGCGCGGCTATCCTAACTCGGACAATACTTGGGAGCCGGAGGAAAATTGCGATTGCCCCTCAATAATACAAAAATTCGAGGAGTCGAGGGCCAAGTCCAAAAAACGTGGAGAAAAGAAACCTAAAGTTGAGGAAATACAAAAACTTCGAGGCTATGATCGTGGCCTACCCATTGAACAGATTGTCGGTGCAACAGATGCCAATGGACAAATATCCTATTTGGTTAAATGGCAATTTTGTGAAGAATTTGATTTGGTATCCGGCGAGGAGTTGAAACAAAAAAATCCGGAATTTATTATTGATTTTTATGAGAAGAGGTCTATATATCAGAGAAACATCAACGATCGTCTATTGGGTGTACCAGATGAATTGAGAATCTTAAATGCTGATGGTGGTGGCCATCATATGACGACAAGTGTGTCAAACAATTCGGCAGCTAAATTAAACAGCAATGATGTCCCTATGACGGAGGATTTAAACGAAAGTGGTGGCAGTTTAGATAGCAATGCTGTTTCTTATTCGATTCCGGTACCAGGTGTTGGTAACATTGCCATTGATGTACCAATGTTGGATCAAGATGTATAAATAAAAAAATATGCATTCGCTTGTAATTAAATTTAAGATGTAAGATTTTAAATTCTATTGAAGCATGAAATTCCAAAAATTTTTTGTATTCGCTTTGAGAAATAAATTTATGGCCGGATAATAATTTTTTGGAAATTGTGATTTTTTTAAATCTAGTAATCCAATTTAGGTAGATAGGCTTGCTTACTCGAAAGTAAATAAACTCATTTCCAGGTATTGTAAAGAATTTTTATTCCAACGAAACTAATAATCTGACCAGAGTGACTGCCGAATTCATTCCAACTTTGTGTATATTTTCGACAGAACATTGACATGAATTCTAACGAAAGATATATAAGAACATTGGTTTAACATTTCCTCGTAAATACATACGCTGGTTTCCAAATTTCTTGCTTTGTTACATACACAAATATATATACGATTTTAGACGATATGCAGGCATAATTCAGTGCATTATGCCAACATTCATAAAGCCTACCTTAAATATATAAGCAATAGTGTTCGTCCTTGGGCCAAATAAATGAGCTGTACCAAATTTCATCTATCGGATGATAAATGCGACCTGTACTTTGTTAACATTATAACATGACATGAAATTGAACAGAAAGATATATAAGGAACCATTTGGTTTTCTTTTGCCTGTTACAAACATATGCACAAAGACAAAGTGTGGTGAAGGGTAAAAACAACTAAATAATTAGCAGTTGTACATCCAATAACCTAACCTTATGCCAGATGTTGGAAAGTATTTTAACCATAGTCATACCTAAAATCATTCTGAAACATCTAATGGTTATTCTAAAAAAACATATGCCAAATTTATTTGTTAATAATTTTTTTTGTTTCATAAATCTTTAAACAATAACAACAAATCACAGTAACATGTTTCGCTTCCCCTCACATCTGTCTATCCAAATTGAGTAGACCCAAGGCTTTGGTACGAAATAGCTTTATAAAATGTCTAGCCGAATGTAGTATATCTGGCATTATGATTATTTGGCCATCGGTTCTTTTAATCTTCCTTTGAACACCTAATTTATTGGCACATGCTACCAATACCTCAGATATACTATCACTTGGCTGTTCCAAACCCATCAGGGGTACATATTCAAAACATTCATTTTTATTCAACCAATAGAGTAGATAGTCAGCTATTAAGTCTTCGCCCACCAAATGATCTGGTAAACAACCAACCAATGCCAATTTCATACCCATTTCATCGCTGCTTATTTTGGGTTCCAATATACCAGGTGTATCGATCATATACATTAAGGGATCTTCGCTTATTTTAATTTTCTCCATAACAGAACGAGTGACACCAGCTATAGCCCCGACTTGTGATACGGCTTTCTTCTTTAGGTGGCGATTACGTAGAACATTTATCAGAGAACTTTTTCCCACATTTGGTACACCAATAATCATGACACAATAATCACGCTCACCCTCACGGTTGTAACGTTTTGAATTTCCAATTAAATCGCTGGCCAGTGGTAGTAATTTACGTATACCCGAACATTGTTGATCTTTACAATTTGTAAAGATTACGTGATCAATACGTTCTCTATCCCGCAGAGCATCTCGAATGTAACGCTGTTCCTTTGGTGTGATAAGGTCCTTTTTATTTAGTACAAGTACGTGTGGCTTCACCCCACCAGCAATTGTCTGTTGAAATTCAGGATTCCGACCAGAGAATGGTATTCGAGCATCGTGTACCTCCAATATACAATCAACTGATTTGAGTTTTTGTTGCATTTGTTTCAGTCCTTTGCCCATATGGCCGGGAAACCAACGAATGGCTTGTTTTGTAATTAATTTATAACTTTCGCGAAAACTCATGGTTTTATTTAATAAATGGGGATTTTTATTAAAATTATATAGAAATTATAAGAGATGTGTGTATAAACACCGGTCCGGTCCCTATTGAATAATTGTTATTGTTTTTATTGAAATCATATGTTTCATGTGATACCTTGGTGTGTGTGTGTCCGTTTCGATAAGTGTTATCGAATGGGAGACAAACCGCGATGAGGACACTTGATGCTATGTGGGAACTGATTCCGAAGTTTATGTTTATTCTGCAGGTTTTATTTGGTTGAACATGGACTATGGACACCAACGTAGAACAAGTTTAGGCATACTACACACATATTATTATATAATTCCCAAATTTTTAACATTTTCGTATTTTACGAACATTGCCATTCTAGACAGAGAAGGCCTGTGAGATATCAAATCCACAGAAGAACTGTGGGCCATGATCCATGGTTCATGCTGTGGACGATCTTCTACTTTTAAAAAAATAATGTAAAATTCAACCTATATAAGGAGTTATAGTTATTTTTATAGATCTTAAAAGTTATTATTACCATAAAGGAATTTCTAATCCGAATTACAAATTACATTCCGGGATCTTGGATTATTTTTCGGTACCAAATCTCTCCACTACAAATTATAAATATCGGTCCACTTTCTATTTACGGTATTTTGGGTGGTTTAAGGGCGTTTTTAAACCAAATTTGCTGTTTCATTTGATGTCATTTCTTCACTAAAAATTATAAATATAGGCCCATTTTTTCGGGTAGCCCCCATATAAGACACCTTCAATTTTCGGTATTTTGGGTTTCTTGAGCCCGTTTTTAACCAAATTCGCTGTTTCATTTGAAACCGCAACAAATATAAAATGAAAAGCCAACACTTAACAAATATCCTACCTGTGTAGTTTTTCCACATCCCGTATCACCTTCAATTATTACCACTGGATTTTTACGTATTGTATCCAAAATTTCATCTTTGGCATCATGTATGGGCAACGAAGAATCTCTTTCCAGATTAAATTCAAAATTATCATAGACACCATCGTCAATATTCAAATAGGGATTACTATTGATTTCATTGCCGTAATCATCAGAGAATGTATCACTACTGTGCTCGGGTAATTGGAGTTTTGGTCGTTTCTTTTGATCTTCAGATTCCAACTGAAATAAGGATAGGACAGACATTTTGTTAAAAGTTGAAATTGTTAAAATGATTGGGACTTACTTTTGGTACTTTAATTTTGTAATAACTTTTATCATCGGATTCCCGTTTTATTTTTCTTGATGTCGATGCAACGGGTTCCAGTTTAGGTTTAGGTACCGAAGCTGGGGCACTAACACGTTTAAAATCTTTGGAAATATTAAAGAAATTTTCAATTTCATCCATTTCGACTAGGGAAGGAATGTGTTAACAAAAAATATAAACAAATATTTCATTTTGTTGTCGATTACAGTCCTGGAATCGATAGTTCAATTTTGAGTTGGATGAGATATCGGTTTCCCCAAGGAGGTTTTACACAGAAGAATGTTTTGTATGAAAGAAAACATATCTTTGGACGAGAAGGAGAGGGTGTGAATAGGGAATTATAGTACTGGTCCCATTCTAAAAATCGGCAAACATTTTCAAATTTTTAAATATTTGACATCCATTGAGAACATGAATTTATTGGCAATTGGATTGGAAGACATGTCCAATATCCCCAAATTACGGAATAATAAGGGGTACAGTAATGTGGGACTTTCAGAATATCGAAAATGGTCGGGAACTTTGGATATGTCCAAACAAGTCTTGTAAATTTTCTGCGAAATAGTTTTTCACCCATTAAGAACCCATTGGGTGATGGAAAATGGGTTTTGGAAAATTGTTCAATATATAGTAGATTCTTCAAGGTTCTGGAGCAGAACATTTTTTTTATTATCTTTCATGTGAAACTTTCTATATTTGCACATCCAATGAAACTTGAAAATCTGCGATGGCAATCCTAAAATATGATCCCGTTATATTGAAACTCACATAACGGGTTAATATTGATAAAAAATGCAAATATTGTTATCGATAACATAGATTACTTGTTTGCAGATCAGTCGTTTGATGCGAAATTTGAAGTGTATTTGAATAGAAAATCCCTTTGTTGAATGATAGTGCCCAAAATATATTTAATAAAAAGTCAATTTTTGCAGAAAAAAGTTTAAATAAAATAATAACTCGAAAATGCATCGCTTGCCCCTGCAATTGACAATACCCACAGTGATGTGGCAGCGCAATTTACCCGAGTGTGTTCTATTCGAAAAAACATTAAATGTGAAAAATGTCCAGTAAGTTGGATATTGAAAATTTTACAATTTTTTGGGTTTTGTATTTAAATATTCATATTGTTCTTTGTTTTATAGAGAAACTCAAACATTTATAAACATACTGGATGAAGAGGCGAATTTTAATGAACGACAACGTTATGGAATATCGGAGGATATGTTTTGGAAAGCTAAAAAATGCTTACTGACATCAGATCCAGTCGCCTTTGCTGAGGTAATTTTTTTTACTTCTTGGGAAATGTTTTTGGGTCAACAAATTTGATGATATTTTTGTCACATTCTAGGGAATGTTTATGATAAATTCCATAATTTTGCGTGCTCCCAAAGACAGTGTCGTTTTGGCAAATGCTCTGAAAATACGAGGTCAATTGTTCTACCATGAATGCAGTTTAGAGGTATGTAATATTAGTTATATTTTAAATTGTTTAAACTAACAGTTAGTGGGAAAGCTAAAAAATAGAGTGCGTGTGTATTAAGTGTAATATATATTTGAAATATGAGCCGAAAAACAAATACTAAAATTCTTATAAGAAGCTTGATTGTTTTCGGACATGGTTTTACATAGATTTTATTAAAGGTTCTAGTTATGGTTATAAAGTCATAACTAAACCATTAAGGAAAGTTCAAAAGTCGTACGGGCCAACTATATTATACCCTTCACCACTTTGGGTACGTACAAGAGATGCTAATATATACAATATCATGTACATAGAACAGACATAGCATCTTTTGAGGACCATTGAGATGGAATCGGTCAATTAAATTTTGTGTTTATCGAAAAAAATTTAATTAATTGCATTCGCTATACAAATATTGGAAATTTCGTGCACCATTTACATACACTCCCGCGAATCTATATATGGGAGCTATATCTAATTCTGAACCGATTTTAACAAAACTTCGCATACATCAGTCTGACCCTAATTCAGTACGCTGTGCGTAATTTTGTCTCAATCAGACTAATATTGTGATTTTAATGCATCATTCACATAAAATCGGAAGTATCTATATATGTGGGAGCTTTATCTAACTCCTCACCGATTTCAACAAAACCAATTTTTCCCAATTTCAAAAGGGTTCATCCTTGGGCCAAATAAGTGACTTGTGCCAAATTTCACCCAAATCGGATCATAAATGTTTGCAATTTAACATCAACACATGGACCGACGGACAGACGGACATGCATAAATCAACTCAGAATATGATTCTATGCATATTCTTAAAAGGAACCATGGGTCTATTTACATTTGCCTGTTACAAACATATGTACATAATACCCTGTTGTGAAGGGTATAAACATTTTTGGGATTTCTTCAGATGTTGGATTCTAAAGTTCCGTTAAGACCAACGACGTAGCCAGAGGCCCGGGCCCCTGTGCTTTTGCAAATATTAACAAATAGAAAAGTCGTGAAATTCGACCTGGTTGAACTTATAATATCCTTCACAATGAACTGGACATTTAAAGCATTGGTAATTTATCGGTATCGTGGGATGTGCCATGGTAAATTAATGTATATAATTCTTGGTGGGAACATGTGCCACCCAATAAGAACACATGATATGAACTTACATCCAATTAGGTTTAAAAAACACAAAAAAAATCCGCAAAAAATTACCAATTTTGGTAGGAAGATGTTCCACCGTATCAAAACCAACTTACCAAATTGCAGGCATCTCAGTTGAAAAACGTGTCAAAAATTCCCAAAATACGGAGAATTTGGCGGTACTGTCATAATGGGCTATAACAAGACGAGGACAGATATATCCCGTTTTCAATACCAAACATCCTATGATTAGTAACAATCTATATGCGAATATTCAAAGCTCTATCATGATTTCAACACTATAGAGATTTTGTTACCCTCCACCATAAGGTGGAGTGTATATTATATACAAATGTTGACCCTTTGTGGGAGAGGCACTAGAAACATATTTGGATCAGCAAAGTATTGAGCAAATCGGTCCATGACAAACATATTTTTTTTTTGTATAAATACGATATTTATAATGAGGACATATACCCCTTGATATGACTTTGGACCATATCCGTTTCGGCAATTGAAAGTCAATTTGAAAATCTCCTCCGTTTATCTGTCTATGTGCCTGGACGTTTGATATCCTTTGATATGACAGTTTTATATCACATATTACTTTGGACCATATCCGTTTCGGGCAATTGAAAGATGCACACGATTACTTTCAAATAAGGTAACCGAATTCTTCCAACTTTTGCACATAATATTTCTTTCAAATCTAAATTAAGTTCGAAGATAGGACCCAAAATTTAAAAAATAGACAGAATATATAATCAGTCGGTAAACACCTAAATCTCATACTCATGACCTAAATACGAAGGGGTCGAAAATCAAATTGTTGGCGTTTTAGAAATCCTTGGTGTACTTATTGATGATGAGCTGTCATTTACATCTCTTATCCATAGAGTGGTTTATAGCTGCGACCGTCTCCTTCCTCAGCATATAAAGAAAAAGGGTTCACGCACTGGTACTACCGCAGCTAACATGCATAACATGAGAAAGGAATAGCATTCAATAGTGCTGTTAGATATGTATATTCTGTTGGGAACTTTTCCCATATTTCTCCCTTTAGAGAACATTTTATTGGCTGTCCAACAGTGTCCTCTGCTTGTAACAACATGAATCTCATATCGACTAGTCGCATCGAAAAAGCTATGCGAGTCCTTCAATTATAATTTGTAATTTCATGATAAAAAACTAAGGCGAATCTCTAAACTTAACTTACGCTTAAACATGGCTTGTAGTATATATACGATTCGCTGCTTCCCAATAATTAATATTTACAATATCTGAGTAATTTTTACTGGAACAGTTAATGTACACATTTTATTAATTTCCCGACATTACAATATGTTCTTATATCGACATCCCTAATAACAAATCTCGAACATCTGTTCTGAGAACAACAATTGCATTTTCGAATACAACTCTGTAGTTCAGCGGCAGCTGTTTATTTTTGGCACTTTTGCATACCGGAAAAAAGTAAACAAAAGCCCAAGAAAAAACTTTTGGCATCTTCTCCAAATATTATTTTGTAAAATTATAAAAAAGGAGTCAAGCCTAATTCCGCACAATGGATTACGACTTTAAAATGAAAACTCAAAAGGAACGCACCAAAGTTGAAGATCTCTTCAACTATGAAGGTTGTAAAGTCGGCCGGGGTACTTATGGTCATGTTTACAAAGCCAAATGGAAAGAGACATCGGATGGCAAGGAATACGCCCTTAAGCAAATCGATGGTACCGGTCTGTCGATGTCGGCATGTCGTGAAATCGCCTTGCTACGCGAATTAAAACATCAGAATGTGATCGCATTGATACGAGTATTTTTGTCCCACACGGACCGTAAAGTGTTTTTGCTCATCGACTATGCTGAACATGATCTCTGGCATATTATTAAATTCCATCGAGCAGCCAAGGCTGCTAAGAAGCAAGTGGTCGTACCAAGGGGAATGGTGAAAAGTTTACTGTATCAAATATTCGATGGTATCCATTATTTACACAGTAACTGGGTGTTACATCGTGACTTGAAGCCAGCTAATATTTTGGTTATGGGTGATGGACCGGAAAGGGGTAGAGTAAAAATTGCCGATATGGGTTTTGCGAGACTTTTCAATGCTCCGTTGAAACCTTTGGCCGATCTTGATCCTGTGGTGGTAACATTTTGGTATCGTGCTCCAGAATTATTACTGGGAGCCAGACATTATACCAAGGCCATTGATATTTGGGCTATTGGTTGTATTTTCGCTGAATTGCTGACATCTGAACCCATTTTCCATTGTCGCCAAGAGGATATTAAGACTAGCAATCCCTATCATCACGATCAATTGGATAGAATATTCAATGTTATGGGTTTCCCTCAGGATAAAGACTGGGAGGATATTAAGAAAATGCCTGAACATCACACCCTGACCAAAGACTTTAAACGTTCATCGTATTCCACGTGTTCCTTGGCCAAATATATGGACCGTCATAAAATAAAGCCGGATAGTAAAGCATTTCTTCTACTTCAAAAACTGTTGCTGATGGATCCCAATAAACGCATCACATCAGAAATGGCCATGCAAGATCCATATTTCCTAGAAGAACCATTACCAACCCAAGATGTTTTTGCCGGTTGTCCAATTCCATATCCAAAGCGGGAGTTTTTAACAGATGATGATCAGGAAGATAAATCGGATACAAAACGTCAACAGCAGCAGCAACAGGCTGCAGCACAACAACATCAACAACAACAGCAGCAACAACAGGCCCAGCAACAACAACAGCAATCGCAGCTACAGGCTCAGGCTCAACAACAACAACAAGCTCAACAGCAGCAGCAGCAACAACAACAGCAACATAGTCATGAACCGAATTCGAAGAGGGTACGACTATCTGGTCCTGGTGGTGGTCCACAGCCAAATCAACAGGTGGTGCATCCAGGACAACAACAGCAACAAGATTTCCATCAGCAACAAGTTGCAGCTGCAGCTGCTGCCGCTCAACAACAACAACAGCAGCAGCAACAAGCAGCCGCTGCTGCCCAACAAATGATGTTCAATCAACAGCAACAGAATTTCCAGCAACGTTTCTAAAACTTTTCAATAAATAATTTGAATTTAGGTTGTAGGGTTCTTTTTTGTATTTTATTATTAAAGAAAATCGAATATATTCGAATGCATTTTCAGGCAAAATGGACGGCATATCCATATCAAATCAATTTCTACACATTTAAATCGAAAGTCTTAACAATATTTCTAATCTCTTTGTAATCGAAGGGAAATTTAATACCACCTTTTAAAAATAAATATATAAATATGTCAGGGGATGTTAATTATAATTTGATATGGGATATGTTTCGTCGATTAGTTTATAAGTAAATCTACTATCTATCTACTTTAAAGAAGCAGAAATAAATAAATGAAAATACTTAGTATTCAGTATTCAATAAAAGTGTATTTTAATTTTTTCGAATTTCGAACCAAATTTTGGAAATGAAAAGGTGGGCAAAATATTTGTATATATGGGGAAACAGAAATTATTCTTTAATTATTTTCAGGTCCAATTCCAATTTCTATAAACTCTGTAAAATTGCTATATATTTTCAGTGTGCCACAAAAGACTACGAAATGTTTATGTATATTTGTCAATATGCCAAGGTACCGGACGATGATGTTTGTGAAGTTTTGGGCCACCTAATTATTTGTATGTATATGATGAGCCAATATGCTAAGGCTAAAATCTACACTGAGAAATACAATGAATTTAAAGGTAAAATGAAAATATTTAATTTAAATTAATATTTATTTATATTTAAAATCTATTCACAGCTAAATTAACACGAAAATCTCTACAAAGAAATTGTTTTGGTAAGTAACGAAAGCTCTTTAATTTTTTCCACAGTTAAAATTATATATTTTTTTAATTACAGTACAAATTGAAAAACAACTTGACAATTTCAAAAATGAATTGAAAGAAATATACACTACTTTTCCAAATGGGATTAATCATACTGAAACTATCGAAACGTTTAGGAAATGCAGTGAAAATGGGTAATTATTTTTAATAGCTACAAATATTATATTCAAAGGTCTAATAGACAATTTTCGAGTTGTATTAATGGGATTACGCAAAAGCGACATTTGGTCCATACGAGACAAGCTGTATGGACGACGTCTAAATCAGTCTTTATATAACCCATCTTAAAACTCCTAAAAGTAATCTCTGAAGATGACCACAGTCGGTTCTATAGATGCCCTGAAAATGGACCTATACCAAAATGGACCTCGCACTTTCGCTGCATATTTGGTGGGCCCTACATTAACAAATTGTCAGAACTACAGTCTGATTTTTTTAGAAAAAAAAATTGTAGACCTCAGATCAGATTTTTTCTATAAAAAATATTGACAGACTTCAGGTCTGTAATTTTTTTTTTTAGAAAAAAATTGTCTGACCTTAGATATAATTTTTTTCTATTGGAAAACTAAATTTGTCTGTTTTTTTCTATAAAAAAAAATTTGTCAGACCTCAGGTCTGAGTTTTTTTCTATAGAAAAAAATTTGTCAGACCTCAGGTCTGAGTTTTTTTCTATAGAAAAAAATTTGTCAGACCTCAGGTCTGAGTTTTTTTCTATAGAAAAAAATTTGTCAGACCTCAGGTCTGAGTTTTTTTCTATAGAAAAAAATTTGTCAGACCTCAGGTCTGAGTTTTTTTCTATAGAAAAAAATTTGTCAGACCTCAGGTCTGAGTTTTTTTTCTATAGAAAAAAATTTGTCAGACCTCAGGTCTGAGTTTTTTTTTCTATAGAAAAAAATTTGTCAGACCTCAGGTCAGAGTTTTTTTCTATAGAAAAAATCAGGACCTCAGTTGATGAGGTTTTTTTCTATAGAAAAAAATTCGTCAGACCTCAGGTCTGAGTTTTTATTCTATAGAAAAAAAATTCGTCAGACCTCAGGTCTGAGTTTTTTTCAATTGAAAAAAATTGTCGACCTAAGGTCTGGCATTTTTTTTCTCTATTAAAATATTGTTAGATCTTAGGTCTGATTTTTTTCTATAGTCTTCCCCTCAAAACTCTTAATCTGTATACTAAATTTGTGTAGATGTTGGCTATATAGGTTCTCGACCCCGACACGACACGGATTTTGACTCCACAGACCTTAACAACTAAAATACCCAACTAACCTTTATAACCTATGTTTTATTATTTTACCTATTTCATAGAAATGGTCTCATGATATCGAATAACGATTTCCAGCGTGGTGAAATTATATTCATCGAAAATCCAACGTATCAATCAATTAAAGCTCCATATATACGTTGTGAGCTATGTTACCGAATGTGTAAACAACAAATATATACTTGCTTGGAATGCCACTACAAAACTTATTGCTCCGTCAATTGTATGAGAAAGGATCGGCTCGAACATGAAATTGAATGTTTCGGTTTTATGCAATTAACATTATTGTATTTGGATGCTAGCCAAATATTTCGTATATTTGCCAAAATATCAAAAATATTGGATAAATTAGTTTTCAACACTAAGTCGTATCGTAATTTTCGTACAGCCGTAGATGTTTGGTTTCATTTATTGGATGATTTAAAAGTAACGAAATTTAGTGATGATGAAAATCAAGCACCCATATCAATATTGGCAATGGAACCTCGATATGATCTTTTAAGTGAAATACAATATTCGACATTGGTCACAACGGCATTTCGTTTGGCCATCTTTATTGATGCGAAGACAACCATGATTGAGGACTATTATCGGCGTTTACAAATGTCCGATAAACAAAAATTAATTATTGTTGGCTGTATACTAATGCGCATACATTGTAATCTCCTGTTGAATACTTTTGATTTTGAAATAAATGAATTCGATATGCTGCTACAAGGACTTGCTGCAAACAACACCACCGAACAATTAAAAAATGCCGTGGCGGCGACACAACGTAATGACCAAATCATTAACAAGGATCTTGTTGAATATTATAAAATTGATATTAAGAAGGAGATATGGAAAAAATCGCAACAATATATCAGATCTACAGAAAATACAAATAAATTAACATCCATCATTTGCACGCCGAATAATTCTAAACGCCAATGTCGACGCCTCTATTCGTTGCTAAGCATCTATAAAGATCACATTGCCGAGCTGTACTTTAATCCCGAATTAATAAATAAAATTATCTATGGACAACAGGCCGAGGAGGCATTAACTCCCGTAACTGCCAAACTGTTATGTTCGAGCATAACCCAAATAGACGATATGCAACGTTATTATTTTGTCAAGAAATATACCCGTTTATTTCACAATCATTATACGGATTTCTTTGTGCAGCTGGCGGAGCGGAGCACCTGTGTACATCAGCTAGCAAGTATGTATGCACCGTTACTAAAACAATTTGAATATTCGTGTAGGCCAAATGTGGAAATAATGTAAGTTAGATGAGACATGATTTTGTTATACAACAAAATTTCACTGCCCTCTATTTACAGTATTATGAATAATGGTGTAATTATGGGAAAAGCACTGAAACCCATTAACAAAGGAGAACAACTTTATGTAACCTATACATCAAATATTTCATTTAATTGTCAATCGGATAGACAACGTTTTCTAAAAGAATTTGGTAAAATTCAATGCCATTGTGAGCATTGTAATTCTGAGTCGAATATACAAGATTCTATTGTAAGTTAATACACCCATTTTTATACCCTTCACCACATTGCAAAAAGAAATGAGATAGACCGATGGTTCCTTTTGAGAATATCCATAGAATCACTTTTTGAGTTTAAGTACAAAGTACAGGTCGCATTTATAATCCGATTTGAATGAAATTTGGTACAGCTCATTTGTTTGGCCCAAGGACAAATCCTATTGAAATTGGGGAAAATTGGTTAAGATTTTATGTAATTGGTGCACCAAAGTCCTTATATATCTTTCGACTTGCACGAAATTTGGCACAGCGGACTTAATTGAGTCTAGAATGATGTGTGCTAATTTTCGTGAAAATCGCTTCAGAGTTAGATATAGCTCCCATATATATTTTCGTGCGATTTTGGTTAAATGGTGCCTCAAAGTCCCTATATATCTTTCGACTTGCACGAAATTTGGCATAGCGTACTGAATTAAAACTAGAAATATGTGTCTTAAGTTTTGTGAATATCGGGTCAGATTTAGATATAGCTCCCGTATATATTTTTGCCCGATTTAATGTAAATGGTGCACCAAAGCTCATATAAATTTTCCGATTGCCACGAAATTTTGCAAAACGTACTAAATTAGGTAAAGAATGATGTGTGTTAAGTTTTGGAAAAATCTAAAGATTATATGTCTGTTCTATCTGCCGGATATTGTATATATTAGCGCCTCTTGTATGTACCCATAGTGGTGAAGGGTATTATATAGTCGGCCCGTCCGGCTATATAAGTAAGTAAATAATTTGTATACTTTTTGCTTCTGCAGACTCTTCGTAGCATAATTTATTGTGACAAATGTAAAGGAATTGAATTAACCGCCGATCGAAATGTATGCCCTAAATGTGGCACACACTATCATGGCTTGCTGTCAAAATATCGTACACGATTACGTATTTTAGAAGAACAATTAGATCGTAATTTAAAATCCGATAAACAAAATGATCGTGATATTTACGTTCTGCAGCTGACAATATTTTTACATGCTAAGAAATATTTTGGTCCACAAAATGAATATCGCATCATTGTCGAGTTAAAACATGCTCGTTATTTGGCATGCAAAAGTAAGTAGAAAATTTAATTATTTATAAATCTATATATACAGACAATTCGGACACTTAGATTAGGTTATGGGTGTACGGTTGTTAGAAACAACCGACCACTCGGAGACTATTGTCCATTGTGATCATCCTTTATACCAGAAAAGAGAAAGGGTAGAGAAGAGAGAGTGGAAGAGCATGAAGAAGATAGTAGGAAAAGGAGAGCCTAGATATGGTTATTTTAGCCATTTCAGATTTTTGACAAAACCTAGGTTCTGGTTGGTGTTTCTTTTTTGGACCAGATTGCTTTTGAGATTCTGCAACCAGATTCTCTCGACCATCTGTTTCCAACTACCTCGACGTAGAATAAGCGGATTTTGCCAATGAAATAGCCAATGAGTGGTTGCACAGATCTCTCAATCAGAAGATTTGACATTTGTGAGCCACGGCTATCTCATTCCCTTCAATGTCACTATATCCTGGAACACATCATAAGCTAACTATCTGTCGTGTATCGTTCAGAGCGAACTTGCAATCAAGAACTGCTTTTAAGTGAAAAATTACAGACCTGGCAGAGGTAAGGAGCCACTAGTCCAGGATTCCCTACTAGGAAACTCTCCTTTCTTTCATTAAAGTCTCTATGAGAGGGAACATAGTCACATTAGTACCATTTCTTCTCAAGAAGCCTTGAATGCGATCCTGAATCTCCAACCACATTCTGTTTAAATTCCAGGCGGTCAGATGTGCTCTGAAGCTCCGAGAAACGGATGCCTGAAAATCGCTAAACTATGGTCACGTTAGTATCCTCAACATAACGCCAGGTTGTGACTTCTTGGAGAGGAGTACTCACATCAGCGACTGTACTCCCTCTCATAGAAAATTTAATGAAGGGAACAAGATAACCGACGAGCTAGCTCGAGGGGGCTCACAATCGTCCAATCTTCCTATTGAGAGATCGTTGCAACAACCCATTGGCTATGTCATTAGAAAAATCTGCTTATTCTACGGCGAGGTAGTCGGTAACAGATGGTCAAGAGAACCTGCTTACAGAATGTCAAAATCTATCTGGCCTGAATTCTCTCGCAAAAGAGCGTCTTCGCTGCTGGTACACAATAAGAGAGAGATCAAAATCATTGTGGGGATCATAACAGGTCACTGCAGGATTAGATCTTTCACTTCAAAATTGGACACCAACGGAGTGGATTACTGCCGTATATCTGAGGACGAAGAAGAGCTAGAAACAATTGAAAATATCCTCTGCAGAAGCCGGTTTTCTCTGTATGGTTGAGGAGAAGGCCTCTCCGATTTAATGATTGAATTTGCGAAACTGAATGAGCCTTTGTGTCACATATGACTATACCACTATACCTTCCTCATAAAAATATCTACATTTTTCCTTTTTTTCTCCCTTGCAGATTTCATAACTCAATCGTATGAATTAATAATGGAAATTCGAACAAATATTCTACACAGTTATGACGAACATTATATTTGGTTTACATTTTATAGCGATATATTGACAACAATTAAAATTTCTATTTGCTATAATATTGATGAAAGGTAAGGGCTTTTGTTTTAATTTTCATAATATTATTATTAAACATATTTACATACACACTCACATATATACATACAGATTGTGTGCGATTGCTGCTAAAACCCTAATGCAGTTATGTGATTTTGCCATCTACATTGTAAAAGGTCAAATTGACGTATTAGAATTCTATGAAATTTTTGATCGAAAATGTACAATTGTCTTGAATGATTTAAAAAATTTGCTCATGTGGAAAGAGAAGCTTGCATGTAAGCATATTGAACCATTTGTGGCGTCGCTGAAAAAATCACACCATCAAATATCCTCCACAGCAATGTATGATAAATAGAAAAGTGCACAAATTATATATTCAATTTAAGCATATTCGAATTTATATGTTAATCTCCGGTATTGGATGAAGTGATTGAATTTGTTATGTTTTTTGTTAGTTTATTTATATTTTTTAATACCGGTGTGGTATTTTTTATTTTCTTTTGTAACAAAGCTTGTGTTAAATTCTTAAGTTAAACTTTTTCATCTTTATCTTTATTTTATATATGAAATATAAAAGAATATTTAGTTTTAAATGATTTCTCAATGAAATTCCCTTGCATTATAATTTCACAGTGAAACCTTTTTTGATATATTAAAATGCATCTCTACACAAATATTAGAAGATAGAATTATTTCAATTTATTTTTGTCCATATTTTTAAGTCAACTTATGAATCGTTTTTTTATGTTTAGAGGTAAACAATTTATTCAGTTTTGGTACCTGTTTAGTTGTATCTTGAATGTTTGATTTAAGTTTTTAATAAAAAAATAATAATTTTGCAACCATAATTATTATTTTAATTTCTAAATTTTAAAACATTGCTGGGCGCACACATATAACCAGCAAAGAGATTCGTGCTTATTTTTGTTCGCCTTCCCCAGAATGTATTATTATATCCAAATGAAAGATTTGACTGTAATAAGAAAGTCATTGAAAATTCCTTGAATTTCCGTAGGGGAAGATAGGCTCTGATTAGCTTTAACATGACAAAGCCCAGGCTTAGGTTAGGGATGTACGGTTGTTAGTAGTAATCGTCCACTCGGAGACTATTGTCCATTGTGATCATCCTTTATACCGGAAAATAAAATGCGAAAAGAAGAGACAGTGGAAGAGAGGAGAAAATAGTAGGAGAAGGAGAGTCTAGAGATGGTTATTTTAGTCATGTCAGATTTTTGACAAAGCCTAGGATCTGGTTGGGGTCTATTTTAGCGGGGTTTTACACTTGTGGTAATTGGGATTGGTGTTGAGAGTTTTTCTCTCTTGAGAGAGTAATTAGAGTTGCGCTATTTTTAATTTTGTAACAAGCGTACTTTTTGTTCACAATAGGTACGAATTGACATAAACGCACCAAAACAAGTAGTAGATTTTGTTATTATTCTTGAATACATTTACGCTTAAATTATAACATATATTATTTATGAAAATAACTGGTATAAATATTGGCCAATATTTATCGATAATTATGATTAATTATCATTTGAAGTAGAATTTTAGGTACCTTTTCGTACTTTTTTGTTCCTACCTGTGGCAATGTTTTCCAACTCTATTCCCAATTTACCAATGAGAGAGAGTGAACTCTCAACAGCAATCCCAATCACCAACAGTGTAAAACCCCTCTTAGAGAAGAAATTATTAAAAATTATCAGAGGATATGTTCAATTGTTTCTAGCTCTTCTTCGTCCTCACATAAACGACAGTAATCCTCTCCGCTGGACTGCCATTTCGAAGTGAGAGATCTAATACTGCAGTGACCTGTTATGATCCCCACAATGATTTTGTCTCTCTCTCTGTCTTATTATGTGGCAAAATCAAAGAAGTTGTTCGGCGAGCGAATTAGGCCAGATAGCTTTTGAGATTCTGCAACCAGGTTCTCTCGACCATCTGTTACCAACTACTACGCCGTAGAAAAAGCGGATTTTGAAAATGACATAACCAATGGGTGGTTGCACAGATCTCTCAATCGGAAGATTGTGAGCCCCTCGAGCAAGCTCGTCGGCTATCTCGTTCCCTTCTGTGTTACTATGACGTGGATCCCAACATAAATTAACTATCTGTCGTATATCATGCAGAGCGGACTTGCAATCAAATATGCAGTTTATTACCATTGAAGAAAAAATATTGTAGTCTGTATGGAAAAAAGTCCGTTACTACAAGAAAAATCGGATCTGAAGAGGAATGCCCTGGTGTGATGCCAAATGTCCGAACATTGACACGGTTGAATTTAGATGCAATTTCGCAACAATATTCGACATAAATACAACTTATCAAGTGACGACATTTTTAAGCCACATTGCCCATATGCCTGATGAACCGCTTAACCAAAGGCGAAACGCGTCGCATATTGGTGGGAATGTAGTATCTCTCTGGCTTTCCTTTTCATTGCCACTTCGATCATGTCGAAAGAAAAATTAATAAAAAAAAAACATTTACATGAATGAACCTTCGTCGTAAAAAGGCATAAAACTTAAAAATTCAGAAAGTTATTTTTATTTTTTTACATACAGTGGCGTATGTATAAGTCTTCTTCGAGCTGTAAACATTTTCTTTATTATTGTTATTTACAAAATTAATAAAAAGTGATCACAAGTTGTTGCTTTTTTATAAAAAAATTCTGATTAAAAATCATGTTGTAAAATGCCTATTATTTACATATTCTTATTTTGATTGTGTAATTACTCCAATTTAATATTGTAATAATCATCGGGTTTGACATTATGAGGACCACCATAGAAATCCAATACGTAAATATTTTCAATTTCCAATTCACATAAATAGAATTCGTGGGCTGTAATATTTTAAACAAGAAAACAACAACATTTATAAATCAACTCAAATTGATTATCAAATTTCGAAAAACTGCTTACCTTTTATCCAATTTTTAGCTGCTGGATGACGTTCAACAAATGACACCAGTGCTGGGTCATAGTCTCGGCTATTTTTGTCCAACTGCAAGCAAAACAAAAATTTATGAAATTTATTTAATTTTTATGTACGAATGCCTGCCCATACCTTTTTAATTTGTCCACTTATCATCACCCGGGCACATGTCGGCTCCATAGGATCAATTGATGGTACATGATAACCACTTGGTTGTGAACAGTGTAGTCTTTGCTCATCGGTAAATAGGAATGTTGATCTATTATTCACTTGCCTATCAATACCAGTAAAATCCAAATCAGTTAATAGAAATTGTATGCGTCCCGTTGACTTTTGATGTACATCGTTATCATTAATCGAAATGATATTAACCATGGGAAAACCTTTTATTGCTGGATCTTGTGATATTGTAGCAACCGAAGCCCAATTTGTTTGATGAACCAGTTTTCGAGCAATTTCGGCGTGATTTAATTCGTTTGGTTTCGACCGGATGCCTTTCACGGATAAACCCTTTTTATATTCGGCAATAATACGAGCATCCTCCAATGCTGAATAACCCCGGGAAAGGTTAATATATAATGCCATAAAAATGGCAATACTTAGCCATTTGTTATTCATTTTGAATGAAATGCCGCTCTCTTCCTGAGTGTTGGGTGTTGTGTTGCTTTTCCAAATTGCCCTGAATATATTCTTTGCTGAAAAGAAATAAACTTTTATTTATATTTTTGTACAAATAATATTCTTTGTAACTGATATAATGCAATTAAGTGTAGATATGTATGTATGTGTATGTCACAACAAAGGAGATAAGACAAAAATAATGATAAGATAATTATTTCGGCATTAATTATAATTTCAGTTGATTACACCATGCATAAGAATGCAACAAAGAGCCGAGCCTATGGAGTATTTTTAGGAATAAACCAACCTGCCTTTTGATTTTTGTATTATCTGATGCAGATTTATCAAAGAATGTTAATTTGAATAAGAATATCCATATTACAACAAAGGTATTAACACATAAAATGATAATATAATTATAATTGCAGTTAATTAGTTACACCATGCATAAAAATGGAAGAAAAGCCCATGGTGTAATAAAAAAAATTCTTTGAGTAAAACCCTTTTTGACCTATTTTGTATACCCTTCACCACACTGTGGTACAGGGTTTTATGTCTTTGTGCATATTTTTGTATCTGACAAAAGGAAACGAGAATATGCATGGAATCACTTTCGGGTTCGATTTATGCATGTGCGTCCGCCCGTCTGTCTGTCCATGTGAAATTGTAAACAAAGCACACGTCGCATTTATGATCCGAATTGGATAAAATTTGGCACAGCTCATTTATTTGTCTCAAGGACGAACCCTATAGAAAATGGGAAAAATCGGTTCAGATTTAGATATAGCTGTCATATATATTTTCGTCCGATTTATTGTAAATGGTCCCTATATATCTTTCGATTTACACGAAATTTGGCAAGGCAAATGAATTGAGTATAGAATGATGTGTGTTAAGTTTCGTGAAAATCGGTTAAGATTTAGATATAGCTCCCATATATATGTTCGTCCGTTTTTTTTTTGTAAATGGTGTACCAAAGTCCCTTTATATCTTTCGATTTGCACGAAATTTGGCATGGCGAACTGAATTGAGTATAGAACGATTTGTGTTAAGTTTCGTGAAAATCGGTTCAGATTTAGATATCGCTCCCATATATATATATTTTTCTCCGATTTTATATAAATGGTGTACCAAAGGCCCTATACATCTTTCGATTTGCACGAAATTTGGCATGGCATACTGAATTAAATCCAAAATGGTGTGTTAAGTTTCGTGAAAATCGGTTCGGATTTGGATGTGGCTTCCACATATATTTTCGTTCGATTTATTGTAAATGGTGAACCAAAGTCCCTATATATATTTAGATTTGCACGAAATTTGGCATAGCGTACTGAATTGAGTCTAGAACGATGTGTGTTAAGTTTCTTTAAAATCGGTTCAGATTAAGATATAGCTCCCATTCCTTACTGTTTTTTATACCCTACACCTAGTGAGGAGGCTATATTAATTTTGTCATTTCGTTTGTAACTCATCGAAATATTCACTTTCGACCATATAAAGTTCTTGATAAGATCTAGCCATGTCCGTCCGTCAGTTGTAATCACGCTATATTCTGAAGGAATTGAGATAGATCAACTACATTTTGCATAGAGTCGTCTTTTGACTGCAGGCAGGTCAAGTTCGAAGATGGACTATATCGGTCCACGTTTAGGCATAGCCCCCATATAAGGGCATCCCAATTTTCGGTATTTTTGGGGTTCTTGAGCGCGTTTTTCAACCGAAGTCGCTGTAATTTGGAATTTTGTAGTCGCATACGGTAACAAATCTTCCTTCCAAAAATTATTAATATTTAGTGGTAGTTCCCATATAACTTCTTATATTAAAATAGTTATCTGATTAGTTCCGTGTGTAGGGGTTGTCCCCATATAGGCGTATTCTACCATAGTATAGGGGATAGTCGTTACTCGATTTTTTTTTTTATTTATTTCAAACTTAACATGTATAACATGTATAAATTGCCAGTTTTGCCCTACAAATTATGGAATTCTAAGACGATTTAGCCATCGGTTGTAATCATTCCGCTTTCTACGGAAATCGTGATAAAAAACTCGAACCTGACGATAATGAAATATATCGGCCAGCATTTAGGCATCTCCCCTCATATAATGATACCTCCTGAAGGAAAGAATTGAGACACAATTGAGTTCGAAATTGACATTTGTCGGTCATTAATTAGGTATAGCCCACATATAACTATAACCCCAAATATTCGCTAATTCCTACACTATGTAATCGAAATTGAGGTAGTTTGACGAATGTATATTCTACCATGCGTTATTAGTATTAGTCTACGCATTGGGGTTTTCATTAAAAGTTGCTGAAATTTGTATTTGGTGTTCGCAATGGTTTACATAAACCGGTTTGTAGAATTATCGGCATTGGTACACTTTTTTGTATGTTTCCTATATTTTCATTTTAAGTATCTGTCAGTATACCTATGGTGGAGGGTATTCAAAGTTCGGGTTGTCCAATTCTTTTTAAATATGGGCTTCAACGCTTACGCTGGAACGCTTACGTAGACTTTCTCATATGGACAGATGTCAAAATCGACAACACGACAGAATATTACATTTTAAATAAAATGTTATTTGCTGGCGGGAGGACGGTCTTCGGCACTTTTTAAACGGACTTCATGCACTACATAGTGATACCCACATTTCTTATGTTCAAAATTTCAATACAATTTGAGATCGGGCCTTGAAATTGGTATAGGCCATATTCCTCCCATTTATTTACTTTAATTATATTTTTTTAAGAATATTATGCATCTATTATTTTCTAAACATTACAACCAAAACAATTTTATTTCTATGTCTATTTTCGATCATTGACTAACGGCGGTTTTTTTACTTATTTTTAATTTTACTTTCTACATAGTCTGCCCAGTCAGCTTGATTGCTTATCAAACATGATAATGAAATCAATGTTGGATTTGTTTTTGTTACCCCTTTTTTCCACATTACAGTCAGCTGTTATCATTGAAACTTCTCCATTTGGAGACACATATGTATATATGTATGTATGTCTTTTTGGCAAATACGCAAAAGTTCAAGAAAAATTAAACCCACGAACAAAGGAGTTCAACCGAACAAAGAATATAATTTAAATATTCTTTTTGCATTGTTTTTATTTTTACCGAACATTTATTATTTGTTTCCTTACAATAATTATTAATACTTTGGCAAAATCTCCAAAATTTTTTGTGCGCGATCTTTGTGCCCTTTTAAGCTGCGGTACTTTCTTACCGTTCACTGTCGTTTCCGTATTGTGACTGACTTCGAGTATTGCAAAAATGTCAATATTCGCCAAAAGACTACGAACAGCAGTGAATAAAGAGAAACTAATTGAAAACAAAAACACATTTAGTTGCTCTCTGTTGTCTGGTTCCATATTTTTATTATTTATTTGTATTTTTCCAGTTCTTTGTTTTCATACAACGATAACAAGTAGAAGCACACAATATCAAAACAAAGCATACGAACAAAAATGTGTAAACAAAAATTTTGTACCAAATGTTACTATTGTGCGGGTACTTTTTTTTACATTGCCTGAACGATATTTATAGCATGTGATATTTATTAGTAGTTGCATGTTATTTATTTGAAAAAATTACTTGTATGACAGAATATTTTTATTTTAAGAGAAACAACCCCCCCCCCCCCCCCCCCCAATTCTTTATTTTAATTTTTGAAGATTTTCAATGAGCTGGCAAATTAATACCTATGCTTGTTAAGGTTTGTAACTTTGCACATATATTTGAAGATTTAAAAGAGAAGAAAAATAATTTACAAAAAAAAAAATTTATTGTTTTGTTGTTGTTTTTTGTAATTAAAGTCGGAATCCGAAAATTCCAACGGTGTCATAAAGAGTACACGTCTCTTGTATGAACTAGTATTATTGACGGCGGACCTTTGAAAAATATTTTTGACCACATACCAGGTTAAAAAATAAAGAAGATCTTCACCGATTGGCTTTATCCTAGTTCATACGATAGCTATACACTCACAGAGAAACGTGTAAAAATTTGGAATCGATTGGATAATTAGTTTTTGAGTTATCGTTCCCGCCATTCGTAAAAACATGCTTTAAGAAAAATGCGTTTAAAGTTTGAGAATCACTCTTGCCGTCAAGAGAATTCTTGAGATTTTCACTTGAAATTTTGACACCCTTAATATATTAAGTTGGGGTCCCCTTAATATATTAGGTTGGGGAAAAAGAAGTCCATTATTATACCCTTCACCACACTGTGGTACAGGGTAATATGTCTTTGTACGTATGTTTGTAACAGGCAAAAGGAAAAGAGATAGACCCATGGTTCCTTTTGAGAATATGCATAGAATCAATTTCTGAGTCGATTTATACATGTCCGTCCGTCTGTAGATGTAAAATTGTGAACAAAGTACAGGTCGATCCGATTTGAAAATCGGATCAGATTTAGATATAGTCCCGTATATAGTTTCGTCCGATTTTATGTAAGTGGTGCACCAAAGTCCCTATATATGTTTCAATTTGCACGAAATTTGGCATATGCTACTGAATTAGGCCCAGAATGATGTGTGTTAAGTTTCATGAAAATCGGTTCAGATAAAGATATAGCTCCCATATATATTTTCGTCCGATTTAAGGTAAATGGTGCACCAAAGTCAGTTTATATACTTCGATTTGCACGAAATTTTGCATAACGAACTGAATTCAGTACAGAATGATGTAGCTCCATATATATTCTCGCCCGATTTAATGTAAATTGTGCACTAAAGACCCAACATTTTTTGCCGACTGGCACACAATTGCACAATGTACTGAAGTTAGTATATTCTTTAGTGTGTCAAGTTTTCTTGAAATCGGTTCAGATTTACATATAGCTCCTATATATATTTTCGTCCGATTTGAAGTAAATGGTTCACTACAGACCCATTGATACAACATACTGAAATTAATATAACTTAATCTCTGCATAGATTCCTTGAAATCAGTTCAGATTTAGATGTAGGATAGCTTCCATATGTAATTTCGACCTATTCATATTTATTGTACATCAAATAATCAATGGGTGCCTGATTGATATTACATTTTATACAGTGAAGAATAATAAATACCATGTGTCAAGTTTGCTTTAAATCGATTTACAAAATTTAGCATAGCTTGCAAAATGGCATGTGCAGGGATTGATGTTAATCGGTTTACATATAGACAAAGATCACATATTTAAGTTCGTTCAATTTTATGTCAAAGTTTCTTCTTCAAAAGGCGACGTCTTTTAGGATACATATGTATGTAGAATATACCCAAAGTGATGAAGGGTATCATATAGTCGGCCCAACCCGACTTTACTACTTTCCTTACTGGTCAAATTTTTATCTTAAATATTGTTATCTCTATCGTGATTTCAACAAACGAACATGCCTAGATCGACATAGAATATTATTTTTATTAAAAATATTTATATTTTATGGTGTCTTCGGTGAATATATCGCAAACGGAATGACAAATTTAATATACACTCCATCTTATGGTGGGGCAGGTACATCGATGCCAATTTTGGTATATGGAAGGTATCAGTAAAAATATTAATTTTTCATATTTCGTGATCTTAGAACGGCAAAAAAGTGCCTCAACGAAATATTGGTTTCATTTGAGGTTTCTTTGAGAAATAAATTCGTTTCGATTTATAAATGTATAAAAGGACACTCCTACCTCTTGTAGATTTTTTTTACGAAATGGTAAATCAAATTAAACAGTATTTATTATTTTTTGTATAATTCTACTTCGAGATGTAAATATTTTGTTTATTATTGTTATTTTCAAATTTATAAAAAGTGATGACTTGTTTTTGATAAAAAATCGCAAATTTAAATTCATATTGTAAAAATGCATATTATTTATATATTCTTTTTTGTTGGTGTGTGATTATTCCAATTTAATATTGTAATAATCATCGGCTTTGATATTCTGAGGACCACCATAGCTATCCAATACGTAAATATTTTCAATTTCCAATTCACATAAATAGAAATTGTGCCCTGTAACATTTTAGGAATAAAAAAAAAATGTTTGAAAATCTAATCGAATATATAAAAAAAAAAATATATAAAATCTCAAAAAATGCTTACTTTTTATCCAATTTTCAGCAGCTGGATGACGTTTTATAAAAGATGCCTCAGCTGGGCTATAGTCTGGGCTATCTTTATCCAACTGAAAAAAAGAAAGAAAAACAATTATGAATAATATATATACTTTTATGTTTATGTGGTATTGCTATACCTTTTTAATTTGTCCACTTATCACTGCCCGGGCACATTTCGGCTCCATAGGATCAGTTGATGGTATAGCTTGTGAACAATGTAGTCTTTGTTCATCGGTAAATAGGAATGTTGTCCTATTATTCACTTTCCTATCCGCACCAGTAAAATCCAAATCAGTTAATAGAAATTGTATGCGTCCCGTTGACTTTTGCTGCCCATCGTTATCATTTATCGAGATGATATTAACCATGGGATAATCTTTTATTGCTGGTTTTTGTGATATTGTACCAACCGCAGCCCAATCTGTTTGATGAACCAATTTACGAGCAATTTCAGCATGATTTAATTCGTCAGGTTTCGATTGGATGCTCTTCTTATATTCGGCAATAATACGAGCATCCTCCAATGCTGAATAACCCCGGGAAAGGTTAATATATAATGCCATAAAAATGGCAATACTTAGCCATTTGTTATTCATTTTGAATGAAATGCCGCCGTTCTCCTGAGTGTTGGGTGTTGTGTTGCTTTCCCAACTGTCCTGAATATATTCTTTGCTGTAAAGAAAGAAACCTATATTTATATGGTTTTTTACAAATAATATTTGTAACTGATATAATGCAAATAAGTGTAGATATGTATGTATGTATGTTTTGAGATGCATCAAAACAAAGGAATAAAGACAAAACTAATGATAAGACTATTATGTCAATTATTATAATTAATTTCAGTTACTAAAAAATGGAACAAAGTTCTATGATCTGTAATAAAAAGTTGTGTTTTTCTACATTAGATTAAATGTAAATTTGAATAAGCATATGCAAAGTAATTAAGACATTAATGATTTGGTTTTACTTATGAACCTATATTACATCCTTTTGGATCCAAATTGGGTGTAATTTTAATATTTTGGATTATCATTGCAGAGCAAAAAAAAAAAACTGTTTTTATTTTAAAAATGTGCCTCATCGAAATATTGGTTTTAGAACCCATGGTTTCTTTACACCAATTCCGTTTCAGACAATTTGGAATAGATTTACGAATTTCCGTCCGTCTGTCAAAGATCAAGCTTGATTGGTCCATACCTTCTGGTATCATTCTCACAAAGTGTCAACATTTTGAAATATATTTATTGCAATATCAAGATATAGATCAAATCTTTGCAAATCGTAATATTTTTTGAAACCTACTTTTTAAATCTCCTCCTCAAAGATAGTCAACTCTTTGATGAAGATCGTATACCCTATAGAAATCGAATAATGAAACCCGTGTTTTATTCTGTAAACCTCTGCAAACCACAGATTTATGCATGTCCGTCCATGTATTTTTGTGAGCAAAGTATAGGTCGCATATATCCTTCGATTTGCACGAAATTTGGCATAGCGTACTGAATTAAATCTAGAATGAAGTGTGTGTATAAACTATAACTAATAAAGTTCTCTTTTCGCAAAAGTTCAAAATGGATATCAGGTCATTTATTGAAACGGAAATGATCCACAGAAAATGCACTTTAATCCGCGATATTTTCAAAAACATTTTTTTTTGCCAACATTCGTATTTTTGGAAGGCCAGTTCCCGCCCTTCTAGTGGATTTATTATCGCGAAGAAGATTTTATTTTAAAAAACCTTACTGATCGCGGGTACCCATATCATTCAGTTGACAGATCTAAAAATTTGGCCCGAAAAATAGTTTTTTTTTTTTTAGAAACTTGATCGCACAAAATGTTCACCTTTGGATGAGTATTACTCAGATTTGCGACTTCAATAATCTTATAGATTTTTAGAAATTCCTGTTTGCGTATTAAAGCTAGAAGTAAAATTCAAAAAATACTCAAAACCGAGCTTCAAAATGTCAGCATAATTTTAATGTAGATGCAGTTAAGATTGAAAAAAAAAATGATGCATAAGAGACATAGTCCCCATTTTGTAGGCTTCTAGTTTTACTTGGACACGAAGACCTTAAAATGAGTGGCTTATTCACAAATCGATAGAGAACATAAAAAAACTGGTTCGCACAGCTTCCACTTAATGGAGAACACCCTCCCCCATTCTGGGGGTCAACATTTTTTTTCAAGTGAAAATCTCAATAACTCTTGAAGATATAGTCGATTTATTGTGTCAACATCAAGTGACGGCTGAAGGACTTCTCAAACTTTAAACTCGTTTTTCTCTAAACATAGGTTTTGCGAATTTTTACTCGTTTCCAAATTTTTACACGTTTCTCTGTGAGTGTATAGCTATCGTATGAACTAGGATAAAGCCAATCGGTGAAGATCTTCCTTATTTTTTATGTTTGTTTTTGGTCAAAAATCGGCGATTTTCCAAAAATATTTTTTCAAAGGTCCGCCATTTTGTTAATTTTAGAGCGAAGTCAATAATCCTAGGTCATACGAGAGCCAGACATGTACTCTTTCTAACACCGTTGGAATTTTCGAATTCCGATGTTCCAGTGAGGAGTTATCATGCCCGCCATCAAATCTTGTCCAAATCTTGTTTTAGGTAGTTTTGACCCTCCCGTTCTAAGTATTTGGTCAGATCCCATTCACCGTGTAGAATAGGTGATGTTCTGCCTATAATAATGACCTCTAGAGCGAGTAGAAAATCTGACAAAAAAAAGTTTTCGGTTCTCTTAAATATCATCTCAACATTACCGAAAATTATTGGCGTTGTCCTTGGCAATAACTAAAACTTCTATGTAAAATTTCAAAGCTATCAGCGTGACATTTCCGCCCTCTAGTGGGGAACCAGTAAACAACTAAACAAAACAATATCAACTAAACAATATCATAACACATAGACACCATTTACCCTTTGATCCCCGAATTTTTTCCGCATTCTTAGAACAAATTTCTGTTCACAGATTTAATGCAGCTATCCTAAATAGAATATGCACAAAAGTTGACATCGCTACATCCTTGCATTCCGGAGATACAGTACATTCTTACGGAAAAATTAAAGTCCAATATCAAGAACACGAAAAGCAACATCGACGGAAAATTAATTTTAAATTATTCTCTATATTAATTTTTACAAGAATTAAAAATAATTCTGATGGCAGAATTCGTACAATTTAAATCCGACGCGATTTAAATAATTTGGACTGTATACACAAATTATTACTGTACATAAATTTGCCCTCTTCTCTATATTGAAAAGCTCATAACTATACCAAAATTTGGAATTTTTTGATTTTTCTTTTGATATGTGTTGTCCACAATCAGGTCTTGACATATAAAATCCAAAAAATATATATATCTACTGGCTACATATTAAATATAAGCTCTAAAACATTTTGTTGCCTGTGGGCAACATTGGGCCACAAAGGGTTAAATATTTACGTATAACTCCCACATCCGAGTACATACAACAATATAAATGGTGTCAATTCAAAGGTTAACCACTCTTCTTGGATTACTGTCAACATCTCTGGATAAATGGCCTACAGGAGTAAATATATACGCCCCAGAATATAAATTTTATCATTTTTCACACAAAAGGCAGGTTCCATTTGACCGGCTAAATATTGGCCTATCTTTATTATATTATTTACAGGCGCGCTAATTCTTTGGCCTGATCCCCTTCTCCATGCAAAATCTCGTGATGTTCGGGTCATAATTGTAGCCTTTAGAACGACCAGAAGACAGACAAAAATAAAGTTGTTGGTCCATTTCGCCATTTCCAAAAACAATAGGGGTCTTCGTTGTCCAGAATCCATCCTACATGCAAAAGTTCGTGACGATTGGACAGACGGGCGGGCGGATACACATGTCTAGATCGACTAAGCTAGTCGAGACATACTTAAAGGTGGCTCTAGCACCAATATTTCGCATCGTTACAAACTCTTGGGGCTGTACAAAGCTATACTACCCTGACAACATAATTGTGTAGGGTATAAAAACATTTGGTTGCTCTCTGTTGTTTGGTTCCCTTTTTTATTATTTATTTGTATTTTTTCCAGTTCTTTGTTTTCAAACAACGATAACAAGAATAACAGCAATGTGTGGACAATACATGTAACTAAATGTTACGTGTCAATACAAGTGTCAGTATTTTTTATTATTGCCTTAAACAGTTTATAGCAGGCGATATTTATTAGCAGTTCAATTTTATTTATTAGAAAAATTACATACATATGTATATATATAAAATGTATTACAATTATATTCAACAAAAACACAAATGGTCGTTAAGTTCGACCGGACGACCTACCTTTTCCTTTACGCCAGCATGAGGGTCAATAGGGTCAGCTGGTTTGAGTTTTTGCAAGACGTCGACTTTATATGGCTGTAGGTGTAGATCTTCGTGCAAAATGGCTTATCCATAAAAGAGAATAGTTAGTTTTTCAAAAATATTTTTTTATTTTTCAATATAATATCCTGAAACTTCGATACACTTAGTCCAACGCTTTTCTAGCAATTATATCCCTTGATTAAAATAGTTTTCCTCAAGGTCTTCAAAATAGTGGTTTACAACTGTAATTGCATCTTCATTTGAGGTAAAACACTGGCCAGGGAGGAATTTTGGAAAAATAAAAGTCACTGGGAGCTAAATCAGGACAAAAAGGTGGGTGGTCAAGCAACTCGTACTTTAATTCGTTGATTTTAGCCATTGTTAAAACACTCTTGTGCGCTGGTGCGTTGTCTTGATGAAAAAATATTTTTTGTGTTGTAAGCCAGGACGTTTTTCTCGAATTTGTACATTTCTTTGATCCAAAACGGTGCAATAATACTCCGAATTTATTGTTTTATCCTTTTGCAGACACTTACTTACTTAGCTGGCTTGTGACATAACTTTCGTTCCATAAGCCGATTTTAAAAACATTTTCCAGGCGCGTCGGTCTTTTGCGCAGTTTTTCCAATTTGAAAGACCATATTCGGCAATGTTGTCTTCCACTTGGTCTTTTCATCTTATTCTTGGCCTTCCCCTTCTGCGTGAACCATCAGCTGGTTCGCTTTTATATGCCTTTTGAGCTGTGGCCTCCTCAACCATTTTCACAACATGACCTAGCCAACGTACTCGCTGCAGCTCGATACGTCTGAGTGTGTCGATGTCCGAGAATATCGTCAACGCAGATCGGCCCATAGATCTTCCGGATAATTTTTTCTTTCAAACACTCCAAGAACTCATTATCATCTGCCTGTGCAAGTATCCACGCTTTTGATCCATACAACAGCGCGGGTAGTACCGAGGTATATAAAATCGTTCACTACCTCGAACATGCAGTTTTCAAGTTCCACAGTTAGTCCGAGTATACTGAACGTCTTGCGTACTGATACCATCAGCTTGGTCTTCTCGCATTTTACTGTCTGTCCTACTTAGGCAGAATCCTTCTAAATTCGTTCAAAGGTGGCTGTTACCGTCCGCAATATTCGACCCATTATATCGATGTCGTCGGCGTAGGCGAGTAACATATGCTGTTTGGTGTACAGAGTGTCATTTCTGTTCAGATAACGCAGTATTAATTTTTCCCAGAATGCCGAACGCAGACATGACTTTAAATACCTCTAAGCGGATTGGGCTGTCGAATGCGGCATTATAGTCGACGAACATGTGGAATGTGTCGATGTGTTTTTCATGGGCCAGGATCTGGCCCAGATTGAAAATCTGGTCAATGATGGATTTGCCAGGCCTGAAGCAGCATTGCTATGGTCCAATTATGTCAGTCGTTTGATAGCACTTCAGTCGTCATTGGATAACACTTTATA
This sequence comes from Musca vetustissima, assembly GCF_032173495.1. Taxonomy (NCBI): domain Eukaryota; kingdom Metazoa; phylum Arthropoda; class Insecta; order Diptera; family Muscidae; genus Musca; species Musca vetustissima. The sequence continues at coordinate 75,213 of NW_026887347.1, forward strand.
TGCGATGGGAAGGAGACTAATTCCTCTATAGTTGACACATACCGTCTTGTCCCCTTTTTTGTACGTGTCACATGATGCTGAGGTCACAATCATTGGGCATGCATTCATCTAGCCAAATTGTACTAATCAGTTGGTGCTGGGGTAACAGAAGACCGGTCTTGAATATTTCGGCAGGTAATCCATCGGACCTGCTGCTTCATTATTCTTCAGCCAATTTATTTCTATTCCGACCTCATCGAGGCTATGTGGTATACAATATATACCGTCATCTTTTATTCTCTAATTTGTTCTTCTTCACCGTTACTGTTTAATACCATCAGGTGTCATCAGGTTTTCATCTTCATCTCTACATCAGGATGTGCCTGCACCAAATCCTTCGGTTTGGTGTTTTACTCGTTGGTAAAATTTCCGAACTTCGTTCTGGCTACAGAACATCTCGATTTGCTCACGCTTTTCTTGTTCTTTCTTCTTTTTTCTGAACACACGTTTCTCCTCTCTCGTTTTCTTTCGATAATTCTCTCTCGCGTGTTGCTAATGTTTGCGGGTTGCCATATACGCTGCGTTTTTCACTTTTGTAGCATTGCGACACTCCTGATAGTACCATAGGTTTCTCGATGGAGGTTTTTGGTACCCAAGTGCTGCTTTTGCAGCTTTCGTCAAGCAGGTGGTTAAGTTGGGCGGAGTAGGCCTCTACTACCTGTTGTGTTTGCAGCTTTTCGACATCGGGTTTCTGTGTTACATTAGATCGCACTTTTACGGCTACATTAAGACGGGTGCGAACCTTGGACATCAGGAGATCCAGGTGGCCTTGTGTATGTCGAGATGCTTGAAGCTGGTGTTGCTAACTACCATGTTTTTTGCCGCCAAGCCGTTGTCAGATGTTTCTTCATGGAGGTAGGACTAAAAAAAAAAAATTCCCTTCCAATTTTTGCATTAATATCTCCTACCAGAATTTTAATGTCATGACCAGGGAAGCGGGTCATATGCAGTTTCTAGGCGCTCGTAAAAAATGTCTTTGGTCTGTTCGTCGTTGTCTTCCGTCGGAGCATGGGCGCAAATGAGACTGATGTAGAAGAACTTCGCTTTTATACGGATTATAGCAATTCCCTCATCTACTGCAGTGAATCTGAAGACGAGGTTTTTTCCTGTTAACCATAAATCCGCAGCCAAATTCATGTCTCGTTTCATGGTAGCTATCATACAGGGCGTAATCTGATTTTTCTACGCCTGTTCCTTTCCATCGCATTTCCTGTAAGGCATTAATATCGGCTTTGCACTTCTTGAGTACATCCGCCAAAGCGTCTGTTCTGTACAACGTGCACACATTCCAAGTGCAGAGTCGCAAATCGTGGTCTTATATACGATTGCGGGGGTCGTTTTCTTATTCGGATTTGGATTTCTTATTCGTTGCTTTTTCATAGTATTAAGTGTGGGCAACTAACCCGATACCTCAACCCATTTTTTATAGTTCTTAGGGTTGTACTCGCGGCACATTTCAACGTTTGATGAAAGTAGCTACCCCAGGTGAGACCGCTGGGTGGTCAGTGCCTGGTCTTTGCCATGTCAAAGTCAACCAAAGCCGTTCCTTCGTATCTATCAACCCCTACCCTTTGAAATCAGTCCAGAGAAAAGTTAAAATCAGCTCATCACTCATACAGAGTCCGACGATTTTATTTTCAACCGAACGTTATTGACCGCTAGTCTACAAATCTTTAAAGGAAATCGTTGGACACCTTCTTTCCTATGTTAATGACCTTGACCTTCTTTATATTGTGTACAAACCATAGTATGATAACCGCTTTCGTCACCTATGTAAAATTAAAATAAAAAGCCAACACAAAATTTTTCATTTCCATTTAGTTATAGACATTTATTGTTTTATTTTATTTATTTAATTTCATCATTTGTTACTCTTAACTGATTTTTTTTGTTCATCAGTGTTGTTGTTCTTTATCGCATTTTAGTTACATTTAATTTTTTTTCACCCAAAAATTTTGGTTGCCTTTCGGGTTTTTTTTATGTTAACATTTATGTTTTTAATTTGTTTCATTATTGTTTTTGTTATATATAACTTTTTTATTACATTGTTTAGTTTATTTTTTTAGGTATTTGCAATTGTTTTCTTTGTTTTTTTTTTCAAATAGTATTTTTTTGTTTTTAAATACATTTATGAATAATTGTATTATTTTATTCTTATCATTTTTATTTGGATTTATTTTTTCTTTGTTTAGATAAAGAGATTGTATTTTCTTATTATTTAGAAAATAATTTATTTTTCATAGGATTTGTTTTTTTTTCCTAAAAAAAAAATAAAACAATAAATAATAATCGAAGAAATATTTTAAGAAATAATTTACATTTTTCTTCTTCATCATACACATACATATTATTATGTATACAGTATTTGACTTGCATCTCTTTTATGGATTTTGGTTTTCTTTTTTTTTAAATAACAGTATATAACAGTTATAGTAAGAGAGGATAGAAATGTGATGACTGAAGCTGGGATTTCTTCTCGGTCGACCAGTTTTCATAGTTGTTGTGGTTGGAAATTTGTAGTTTTGTTTGAAAAACAAATAATTTTTTTTAAAAAAGAAGAAATTATTATTATGGAAAATAGGGCCGTAAGTAAATCAGATGATTACGCTCTGAATTATAGCTGTCATGAAACGAGCCATGAATTTGGCTACGGATTTATGGTTAACAGGAGATTCACTCCAATAGATGAGCGAATTACTATAATCCGTATAAAAGCAAAGTTCTTCAAAATCAGTCTCATTTGCGCCCATGCTCCGAAAGAAGACAAAGATGAGTAGACCAAAGACATATTTTAGGAGCGCCTAGAAACAGCATATGACCGTTGCCCTGGCCATGACATTAAAATTCTTCTACGAGATTTTTTTAATGTAAAAATCGGAAGGAGAAAATATTTTTGGTCCCACCGTCGGAAAAATTCAGCCTTCATGAAGAAACATTCGATAACGGCATGAGGTGGTAGTTAGCAGCACCAGATTCATACATCTCGATATATCAAATTGATCATGTTGTGATTGACGGAAGGCATTCGCCCAATGTTTTAGACGTTCGATCGATACGAGGAGCGAATATCGATTCGGACCATTACCTTGTGGCAGCCAAGGATCGCACATGTCTTAATGTAGCAGCAAAGGTGCGATCTAACACAACATGGAAACTCGTGTGGCCTGTTTAATATCCTGCTGGAAAAGGTTATACGAGATGCAAATGTGAACAGAAATGGCACACTGTACACCAAACAGCATATGTTACTCGCCTACGTCGTGACATCGATATAATGTTTCGAACATTGCAAGCTGTAACAGCCAACATAGAACAAATTGAGATGGAGTCTGCCAAAGTGGGACTGGCAGTAAATATCGAGAAGACCAAGCTGATGGTATCAACGCGCAAGATGTCCACTAGACTCGGACCAACTGTGGAACTTGATAACTACAGATTCGATGTAGTCAAAGATTTTATATAATTTGGTACCGCCATAAACAAAACGAATGACAGTTTTGAAATTCGGACCAACATATGCTACTATGGTCTATGTAAGCAATTTAAAAACAAAGCCACCAAACTGACACTGCAAGACGCTGATGCAACCCGTGCTGCTGGTGTGTGATGTTTGAGAGAAAAATTCTCCGAAAGATCTATGGGCCGATCTGCGTGTACCAACTATTCTCGGACATCGGCATTGTTAGACGTATTGAGCTGCAGCGACTACGTTGGCTAGGTCATGTTGTGAGAATAGATGTAGATGCAACATTGCCGAATATGATCTTTCAAACTGGAAAAACTGCGCAAAGCTCGGTTTATGGAACGAAAATTCTCTCACAAGCCAGCTAAGTAAAGTACGTATCTCAATTCCTTCAGAAGATAGCGTGATTACAACAGAAATGAATATTTCGATGAGTTACAAACGGAATGACAAAATTAATATACCCTCCATACTTTTTTATCACACCTTGTAAACTTTGCTACCGAAAAGAAATTTTAGGATTTCATGTAAAATAGCGATCCTATGCGAACTGAAGAGGAGACATTTTATATCGATGTCAATTTTTGTTATAAAATTTTGGGGGCAAAAAAAGTCTTCCTACCAATACTACTCGAACCAGTGAACCGAATCCGCTATTCAGCCAATTTGTTAAATTATATTTTTTGGAAAAGAAAAATATGTTTGTGAAAATGTATGTATGTGTGTAATACGCATTTGTTTCATTATTAAAGGAACCATTTTTTTTTTGTTATAAAGAGTTGTAATTGTGTTATTTAGTTTCATTTTTTCTTCTTCTTTGTTTTCAAAATATGTATATGGTGGTGTATATATGATTTTGTAATTTCTTGTTTTTTTTAACATATATGTTGTATGTATGTATGTCTCTTACTAAATATATAATACAAAACACATTTTTTGATAAACAATATTTTTAACTTACAAAAATATATATATATTTATATATATAAGTATATATTATATATTATTATATGTATACAAGTTAATTTTTTTCATCTCTTTATTACAAAGTGTGCGTGTTTTTTGTCATACTTAGTTTCAAATTTAATTACATATATATTGTTTTTGTTTTTTTTTACATTTCAATATGGCATTCTTTAATATATATATTTATATATAGAGATATTTAAGGGTTTTTTGGGTTGTTGTTTTTCTTAGTTCATTCTTTAATTATATATTAATGATATTTGTTTCATTAAATTAAGATGATTTTGTAAATTTTTGTTTTGTTTTGTTCTTCTGTTACGATTCTAAAAAAATGGGTGGTTTACAGTACATACTTGTTGTTGTATTTTGTGAGTGTTTGTTGTTAAATTAAATTGTTTTAATTTATTATTGTTTCATTTGTTTTGTTTTTGTTGCATTGTTTGTACCAAACAGAGATTGTGTACTTTTTTGTTATTGGAAGTTAGTTTTTTATTTTTTAACATCAATGGAAAATAAATAACTAATCATAAAAATTTATGTATGTATGTGCATTTTTTTTTTTTTTTTTTGAAAAAAAGAAACATAGAAAACATTTTTTGTTAAATTATAAAAAAAAGAGTTTTTTCTTTTTTAAATTAAAGCAGCATTCGTTGATTTTTCAGTAATAGTTTGTTTCCTAAACATTGTGTTTTGATATATTTTTTTAATAGCTTAAAAGTTCTAATGTTAAAGTCATCATCAGTATCAAAAAATTATTACAATTTCCTTGTCGTCGTAGTAGAAGTCCATTAAAAAATACAAAACTAAAAAGAAAGCAATAAAAAACTTAAAATTTAATTCGTTTCTTTAGATCAGAGATAGATAGTTATTTGTTGTTCATCAAAATTTAAACTTATATATCTAAATGTTATTGTTTGATTTGAACATATAATAATTATTTTCTTTGTTTTTATTTGTACAATAACATTAGATAGGTTGATGATGATGATACCTAATTTACACATTGGTATTGAAATTATTGAAAAAATATATATAATTATGAAAGACAAACTAAATCATAAAAATTGTATGTTGGTGGATACAAAGTCATTGTGATTTGTCATAAAACGATACCTAAGTTTCAGTTCCACATAAAATTAATATTGAAGAAATTTTATTAAATAAAAAAATAGTTATTTTATTATTTTTATGGTAGATCCTAACAATTTAAAACCTGAAACATTTGCCCATTGTTTTAGGGCCTTAAAACCGAACATCTGTATGCAAAACAGGGAATTTTTTGTTTGTTGAGCTCCGAGGACGGTGTTCAATCTGTATCCGTTCAGCGCTGCAGCTACTGCATCAGCATGGAAACATGGGTCAATATTAATAATTTTTGGTAGTGAGATTTGAGACACCTAATGGGAATACAAAATACCGATTCGGTTGAAAAATGTTTTTAAAATCCCTAAAACACCATTATATGAGGGCTACCCTGAAACTTAGATCAATATTAAAAATTGTTGGTAGAGAGATTTGACAACTAATGAGAACCCAAAATACCAAATTACAGTCAATTCGATTGGAAAACGTGTTAAAAATACCGATTATTTGGTGTACCGTTATATGGGGTGCTACCCTGAAACTTGGGTCAATATAAATAATTTTTGGTAGAGAGATTTAAAACCTAATGAGAACACAAATCCCCAAAGTACCGATTGTTAAGGGTACCGTTATATGGGGGCTACCCTGCAACTTGGGTCAATATTAATAACTTTAGGTAGTGAGATTTCGAAGTGTTGCAAAGGGAATGACAAGTTTAATATACACTTCACCTTATGGAGGAGGGTATAAAAATCATTGGTTTGCTGCAAACTAAATCGCGTATCTTCGGGCGAAATGACCGAGTGCCGATAACCAACCTCTAGGTATTAAATTACGTTCTCCCTAAAGTGACGTTTCTAACGCTAGAGTATTAGGCGTCCTTGTCCCAAAATGGTATACCTCCCCGCACCGCCCTGCCTCGACTTCGACTACCTTAACCAATAATATTGGGTGGTCTCAAAACCATAAATTGTTGTATTAAAATTTTGATTTTTAATAGGCGGCATTCTGGCAGGATTGAACACTTTTCTACTGTGTTGCACTGACGTTAGCGGACCGGCCTATTGTTGTGTATGTCGTTTCTTTGTCAGGTCCCCAAGTGCTGCCGACTAACGGCTTGAGAACCTTGTTTCTGCTCCTGTTCTTTTCGAAAATAGCTGTGGTATGCGCGGACGACTTATAAAGACTATCGAATGTGACCCCTAGAACTTTGGGGTAAAATCCAACTTTTTAAACTTGGCTGGAGGGTTGTTCTATCGACATTCTCGAACAGTTTGGGGTGACTAAGGGTATCAAATGCCTTTGTTACACGGCCTGTTCTGGTTGAGTCCTTCCGCATTCACAGAATAGCATTCACGAATGCTAGGAAGTAGTAGAGCCTCAATTGTCTTAGCTACTGGCGACAAAAGTGAGATCGGACTGCATGATTCAATCCCACGACGGCCGGTTATATGATTGACTCGGAGAAATCAACTTCCGAGCAAGGGCTGTCAACGCAGCAAGTACATGTTGAATTTTTCAAACTTAGGAGCTTCTCCGCGGCAGCATTCTGCGCAATCGCAACTCCTGATAACGTATCTTTTCTCCAATTCAACTGCATGGACTTCGAAGGAAAATCAACGAGGTAGTGGATTCTATGAGTCGAAGAAGTATTATGGTCACTGAGATCCAGGAAACGAAGCTGAACAACACCTGCAGTCTTCAGAGTTGCGATGGATACAACGTAATTAGAAAGGATCGTACAAGATCCTATTGCACCATTCTGTGAAGTACAGATCTATCTCGCTTGAGCTAGACTCTAGTGACCCATACATGGAATGTATGGGGTAGCGGTCAAGTGTGGTACAGCTGAGGTAGAGGTGCTTATCGTTCACATTCCGCCGTTAAATAGTTGTGCCCCGCGTTATTTGCCTGATGTTAGCCATCTTTTGGAAGGCAATAACCGTCTGGTACTAGGGAATTTCAATGCGGATCATGAGTTATGGCATTCCGTTCTAGGTAATAACCAGAGGGGCATGGCGCTAGCCGAGTAAATTGATAGCTCAACGTTTTGCCCACCAGGATAAGGAGAGACTGCCAAAGTTCACCGGACATTTCCATCGTGTCTCCAGGTCTGACGAATGACGTGGCTTGGCAACCCGTCATATCATTGGGGTCAGATCACCTCCCTATTATCATATCCATCAACAGACCACCCGACTTCATAACTTCTGAACGCCGTACTTTTATTAATCATGGGGAAGCCAATTGGCTTGGAGTTCAGGAATTTCACCCAATCGTCGCTTCAGAAAACTGTCCGATCCTTCTGATGCTCGGGTGGCAGAAAGGAATTTCCGGGACATCATTACTGCTGCAGCCGCCCGCTAAATACCTGCGGGTCGTATACCCGAACTAAGACCAAAATTCCCAGCAGATGCAGCAGGATCAGCGAATGAGCGTGATGAGCTTCGTCGTACTAATCCCAGAGTCAGAGAACTGACGTTGGAGGTGAACATGTTAGTCAGCGAGCACTAGCGGAAAAAGTGGCTAGAACATCTGAAGTGTTGCAACATCAGTACCGGAGTAAGTAAATGGTGTGCAACGGTTAAGTCGCTCTCGAACCCTGGAAGAAAGGATGATCGGAAGTCTGTCTAATTTAACGGCGCTGAGGTGACAGATCCGAAGAAGTACGCGTGTTATTTCAACCGGCAGTTTATAGAGCATCCGGAGTGTGAGCCGTATACGCTCTCTTCAAGTGGAGGAGTAACCAACAAAATTTACATTGGAGGATGTTGCAAGTGTCATCAAGACGCGAAATCATCCAAGGTGATGTTGAAGCTGATTGATGAGCCAAGAGTAGAGTACCTTAATAAAGTCCTTAACTTGTCGATAGCCACCCTTATAGTTCCCGATGGCTGGAAAATGGGTAGGGTGGTCCGGCTACCGAAGCCAGGCAATGATGCCAGCAAAGGTGAGTCATACAGGCAAAAGTAGTGGGGTTGACTGCTGTCGTCTACGTGAAAAAAAAATTAAAAATACAACAAAAACATTCGTTTTCGTTTTATGACAAATCACCACGATTTATATTGAATCGAATCACATATCTGCTGAAAAAATTTTGTTTTTGTTTACTTTTTTTTGGCGATGATTGATTTGATCGATAACTCATACAAAACAAATATTGAAATCTCATCATTGCTTGTGAGAAACATAAAAAAGTGGTTCGTGTGTTTTCATATAATTTTTAGTTTTAAATTGATTTTGAAACGTTTGTTATGATGATTTTTTGCTTTTTTTCAAATTGTTTTATATAAACACATATAATATATAAACACCTACATTGTTGTTGTTGTTCTTGGTATTATTAATATAATGTCTGAGTGTATGTGTTTGTATGGAAACGCAAAAAATTATGATACCACAATTTCTCTAAGATTTCTACAGTTTTTTTAGTTGTTGTTTTATATTTTAATTAAATTATAAAAAAATATATAACCCTATGAATCTGATTTGTGTGTTTTTTTGTATCTCTGTGTAGTATATATTAATTGTTTTTTTTACATACAAATATAACTAACAAGTTGTTTTTGTTTTATATATGACTACATTAAATTATTATTAATTTCTTATTTATTTTTTGTTTTTGCTGCTGTTGATCTTACAAATATATATATATATGTTATGTGTATATTAAATGTTATAATTTTGTTTTTTAACAATTCCTTGGCGCGATTTTTTTGTTCTATAAAATATAAATATTTTCCAGTTAAACTAAAAATGTATGTATGTATATGTGTACAAAAAAATATTATATAGAAACGAAAACTTAAATCAGAATTTTTTTAATGTTATGATTATTAAAGCTTTAAATGTTTTTTGTTTTGTTTTTCTCTTTCCTTTTTTTAATATGAAAATATATGATTAGAGATAAATAATATTAAAGTCTAAAAAATATATGTTTGTATTTAGTTTTTTGTTTTGTTTGTTGTTTTTAACACAAAATAATAATCTCGTTTTCATGTGACATATGACTAGATATAAATCAGAGAAAAATATATATATTTTTGTTTTTGTAACTATTATTGTTGTTGCAAATGCAACGACACATTGAATGTAGATCTTTCGGAGTGTTGCGCTATCTTGACCATTAGTTTTTTGTAGTAAATTGTGGAAAACACGTTCTCGGCAACAGTACCAGCATAAGTGTGTGTCAAAATCAATTTACTGAAATAAAACAAAAAAATAACATTTATTTTAAAAACCAAATCTAAATTTATAAAAAATAAGATAGTATTATACTAAGAACAAGGTTGTTATCATGGTATAGTTATTACAAGGTAGGGCACAGCTACCAACTGATTACAATTTTTTTCTCAAGGTGGCTTGTTCCATCAAATCAAAATACATATGTTGTGTGTGTATTGTTTTCAATAATATGTCAAATAAATTTAAAATAAATTGAAATACATATATTCAAATTTAATTGAAATGAAAATTATGTTTCTAATATGTTCGTCTGGAAGTAATTACTTTGTTATGGATGAAACAAACATTTGATGGTATTCCCTACTGGATTTTGGGAAGAAATCATAACCTTTCACCTTTTTCGCGTTTTTAGTTTTGTATTGAAAAAATGTCAAATAAACACAAACACTTGTTGCGTATATTTATTTTATTTTTGCAAAAGAAGCCACACGTGCATAGTTGCTTTTTTGCTATTCACCTCAAGCTGCCCTACCTTGTATTATTGTACCATGGTTGTTATATAGTAATAGTTTGGGACCGAAAATAGCTTTTTTGAACTATTCAAGACCGGTGGTCAGATGTTGGTCAGGAGCATGCACCAGCTCATTAGTACAATTTAGCTAGAAGGATGCATGCCCAATGATTGGAACCTCAGAATTCTATGTCGCGTGCACAAAAATGAAAACAAGACGATATGTACCAACTATAGGGGAATTAGTCTCCTTCCCATCGCTGGAAAAGACCTACGAAAAACACATCGAAACATTCCACATATTCGTCGACTATAAAGTCATTCGTCAGCCCTATCCGTTCAGAGGTGTTTAAAGCAATGTCAGCGGTCGGCATTTCTGCAAAATTAAAACGGCTATGCAGAATAGCTGTAACTGGCACAAAGTCAGCAGTTAAAATCGGAAAGGACCTCTCGGAGCCCTTTAATACCGAACGAGAGTTCAGACAAGGTGACAGTTTGTCGTGTGACCTGTTTTACAGGTTCATACCAGATGCAAATGTGAACAAAAATAGCAAACTGTACACCAAACAGCATATGTTACTCGCCTACGCAGGCGAGGGGTTTCGGCACGGAGTTGGTCGCGTTGCTGTGCCAATCTGGATGCCCTGGATGGATAATTTGGACTCATTGGAGGAATTCTGCCCGCCGGAATGAAGCGTTTAGCCGCTTTTAGAATTGTTTCTCGGAAAATCTTCTCACCCTTTCTGGCACATACGGGTGGCTCATAGAACTTTAGGATTCCTCAATGAATTTTGTGAAGCCGTGCCAGTTGGCTTTATTATAATTTATGAAAGTACGCTGATCGGGCCCCACAAATCGCTGGATGGGAATCGGGCCCGTGACCAGGATGGGAATATGGTCTGAATTTAAAGCTACCTTGGTTTGGAAGTATACGGAAGGAGCGATGGACTGACGATGGAAATATCCGGAGAGCTCAAACACCTGGCCGTGACTTCCTCATTGATGGAATCGAAATCGGACTCGTCTATCTGGTTTGCAATAAGAATACCGCAAGGATCGTTAGGAAGTTGAGTATACCATATCTCATGATGAGCGTTGAAATCGCCAAGAACAATTTTATTATCTCTCTGCAGCAGGTGGATGATATCTGGCCCCAATGCTGTTGACGGGCGGAATATATAAATTGACAATTTCAATTTGCTATACAAATACAATTCCGTTAGGTGGACACAATTTCAGAATAGTCGGAATGAACTGAAATGCTCAAAACCTCCAGGAAAGGATCAGACTTGGAAAGAGATGGAGGCGAAGTCAGGGTATATCTTACATCTCGCTGGATGATGAATGCGAGACTCCCACCATGATCTCTATCTCTGTCTCGCCGAAACAATTCTGAAATGTATTATAATCACGGATACAACCCACTGAAAGAATGGGTCATTTTTTAAATTCAATTCAAGTAATTTTTACGAATGGGAACCTAGCCACAAGGTCAAGATCGGTTCCAGAAATCTCTATACTCTACTACTACTCCAAAATCTTAAATCTAACAATAGTTTTATATCATTATTAGAGCTATAGTTTTAGAAAAGTATTGTCAAGTCCTTTCATATTAATTAAATAATAATAATTAATCAGAAATACATATATAAGTTCTTAACACTTACCTATAAAATAGTGACTTTGAAGAAACAAAAAACTGCTGACTGCCAAAATCGTATGATTCTCCTACAAAAACAATCACATGCTCGCCCAATTTGTTTGGAAGCATACAAAATAGTTGTACTCCTGTTTGGCTCATCATCTCCGATTTTCGATAGCTTTTGAGTTAATGAATTTGTATAGTATGTAAAAATAATCTGGTAATACCTTCTTTCGCTGTTCGCTGTTGTTGTGTAGTTGCAATAGAAAAAAATCCATTGGCGGTTTATTCATTCATTATTATTAGTAGTAGTAGATGGAGAGTCATTTGTGAATGGAATTAGTAATTTGATTTTAAAAAATCTTTCGTTTTCTGCGATAGTTGTTTTAAAACAAAACAAAGGGAAAAGTAGATTGAAATAGGCAGCGGCGGCAGCAGCAGAGGTCGGTTTTTTATAGTGTTGTTGTTGATGTTATTGAGAAAAGTTTATATATAATAGAGTATATATTTCTACGATATGATTTTTTTGTTTGTTTTACATTTTTCTCTACTCATCATCATTGGCGGTGTATTGTACTATGCCCGCCATGTCAAGCTATTAACCTTTCAGGTTATTACACATTTCAATTTCGTTCTTTGTTAGTTTTCCTCTTCGTGATGAGAATGATCCTGCTGTTGCTGCTGTTGTTGTTGTTCTGATGTTGTTGGTTGTTGTTGCTGATGATGATGGTGGTAGTAATATGGATTGCCTACGTAATATGTACGCAATACTCCATCCACTCACATTTGCCGATATGGAGAATGCATTTTTAGCCATTGTAATACCAAGGAGGGACCACCCGCCTGTATCTCTGGCGGTATGGTACTCAATGGACACTTGTCAATGTTGAGATATTTTAAATTTGTACACAGCGCCAGTTCATAGGGCAGTTTCTCCAAACAAGGATTCTGATTGATATAGAGATTTTCCAAATTCTCCAAGGAACCAATTTCTTCGGGTAAGAATTGTAAATTATTTTCACTTACAGATAAGTGTGTTAGATTTGTCAGATGGCCAATGCTACGCGGCAGCATAGATATTTGATTGGTTTGGAGAATGAGTTTTTGCAGTTCATGCAGTAGGCCAATTTCATTGGGCAGCACTTCGATACGATTCTCCTCGAGGTCGAGTATGCGCAGCTTACGCAATTGTCCAATCGTATTGGGTATCTTTTTGAGCATATTATTGGATAGTATTAGAATTTCGAGATTTTGTAAATTCATAATGTCGTCGGGCAGCTTTTGCAGAGCATTTGTGGCCAGATTGAGCTCCACCATGTTGACCCAGGTGCCCACATCTAATGGCAATGCGGTCAGGACATTCTCTTTCATATTCAATTTGGTGAGACCCTTGGCCCGTGAGAATATACCATAGGGTATTTTGTCAATGCGATTGTGTTCCAAATTAATACTATACACGTTTGTGAATTGCGCCGGCCCACCTGTGGGATAGCTACTGAAAGCGTTACGCGATAAGGTGATGGTAGTCAGAGCACTCAGTGACGCCAGCAGACCATCAGGCAGTTGTGTAATACTGTTACCCTCCACATTGAATTCATCCATGCATTTACAGTTCTTCAGCGAGTTGGGTATGCAACTCAGGCGATTATATCGCAAACCCAGTCGCACGAGATTTTTTAAATTTCCAATACTTTCGGGTATGTCCAGCAGTTCATTGTGCTGCAAATCCAAAGCACTCAAATTAACACAGTTTCCAATGTCCTCGGGCAAATGTTCCAAATGATTGTGACTAACATCTAGGGTGGTCAAATTGACCAAAGCTCCTATACAATCGCCCAGCACCCGTATTTTATTCTCTCGCAAACTCAACATGGTTAGGTTGGTCAGATTGCGCAGATCATTGGCCACCGTGGTGATGCGATTGAAACGCAAATACAGCGTGGTGAGAGAACGTAGTTTATATATAACGGCTGGTATTTCGGCCAGTTTATTGTGTCTCAAATCGAGCACCTTTAATTGTTTGCAATGCTGCAGTGAATCCGGCAGCGAAGTCAGTGAGTTTTCATTTAAAGCCAACGTTTTCAAATTCACCAAATGTCCAATTTCTTGGGGCAATTGACCGATTTTGTTGCTATACAAATACAATTCCGTTAGGTGGACACAATCTTTGACGCTGGGCGGTATGACAGTTATTGAGGATTTACTTAAATCCAAGCGTTTAATTCCTGGCAATGAAAAAATAACAATTTAATTAATATCAAATAAACTATTCTATTGATGGATGACCTTACCTTCATCTCGACACCTCTGCAGTGCCTTTAATACATCCTGATCCGCCTGTATGGGTTTGGGTTTTTTCATTGTCGGCTTGGGTTTATTTGATTCGGGGTGCTTTACAGTCACCATTTTGGGTCTGGTCTCTGGTGGCATTTCGTTGTTATTTGAACTACTGCTTCCCTGATGATGATGCTGCTGATTATGATGTGTGGATGATGATGATGACGACCCCGCCACTGATGATGATCCTAGTAATGTGGGTGCACTTAGATTGCCAAAACAATTAGTTGTTAGTGTTACAGCACCACCACCACCGCCTCCACCAGTACAGGAATTTACTGTTGTACCACTACTACTACCGCCGCCACCACCACCGCCCGCACAGGCAGTTGTTGTCTCTTGTTGTAAATCGTCCGATGCTAACGATGTCGATGATGCTGTTGCACCCACCGATGAACACAAGTTCATAATTTTTCCCAGTTTTACGTTTGGTAAAGACAATTTGCCGCCCAAAACGAAATATGTTTATTTTCACAATTCCAGACGAAAAAAACAACAATGAAAAAATTAATAGGAATTTTGATAGTTAAGGTGGCGCGCGGTTGTCGTCTTGTGATTCACTTGCCGATTATTTGTGTGATCAGTTTTGTAGGTTATGTGTTTTGAATGATTCTGAAAAGAGAGAAGAAACAAAAAGAGAATTGAATACTTGGGTGCTATCAGAAGGGTTTTTTTTATTTCCTAAATAGTAGAAGAGGATTTTATATGTGTTTGTGAGTCTTTTTAAAAATTGTTGTTAGATAGGCGGATGAGAAGTCGAGAAGATAGTCGTCGGTTCCCTTCACACTCCCACCGTTATATTATTTATGGCCAAGAGATCGCCTAAAATCCCAGTGTTAAGGGTGCTATTTTTAATTAGATTTTGTGCCAATTTCCGTCTCGTCAATCAAGGGATATTTTTCATTTGGTCAGAAGTTCTGTGGACGATCCATCACTTGGCCTACTTCAACGTAGACCACTAAACCATTATTATTCTATCTTTCACTTTCGGAGTGCACCTCCTTCCTGATTATTTACGTATACCAGTACAAGCTGCGAGGTTACCCAACTCCAATGTCACTGAACGATGGAGGCGTCAATTATACCGGAGGGAACTCTACCGGTAAGTGCACACGACGACGCAATAAGAGAACAAAATGTAATCCGAAAAGAACTTCATCAGTTCAAGAATATTCAGTGACCTTCGTCAGCGGCATGTTGTCGTATTGTGATGACAGATGATCGGCCTTTCAAATTGGTATATACGGATGCGAACATAAACTCAAAAATCAATGAGTTATTTCCCAACGGGTTTATCAAACAATCTTTCAGTTCTTACAGTTCGCTCATCAATCTGGCAGCGAAAAAGGAACGGATTCTGGTGTCTCTGTGGGCATTACCGGCACCTAAATAGCAAATCGAATCGGCTACGGTGGGGAAAGTATGTCAGTACCACATACCTCAAGGATGGATCCATGGCAGATGCCGCTGGAAGAAGGAAGTAAGAAATTCCAGCCGTTCAAGAATATTCATGGAAACAGATGATCAACCTTTCAGCCAGCAATCCAGCCATGCAGCCCATTATAGACTCTAAAATCAATGAGCTATTGTCCAGCGTGTTTATCAAAAATCCCCTCTAGTCCCTACAACAGTTCGACCATCACACGAACACAAAAAAGAATGAATCCTGAAGTCTCTGTGTGGATTTCCGGCATTTAAAAGCAAGTCGGATCCCGACGCGTACCTTAAGGAGGAATACTGGCAGATCCCCCTGGAACAAGGTAGTAAGAAACTCCAGCAGTTGAAGGATATTCATGGCCCTTCTACAGCGACATGCCATCGAATTGTGATGAAAGATGATCGACCTTTCAAATAACGATACTCGGCCCACAAGCCAGCCATGCAGAATTACTATATAATCAATGAGCTATACCTCAAATTTATTCGGAAGTTCTCCAGGAACTATCCGAATGATATTGCGAGGGACTTCTAGATTGAAAGGATTCCTAGACCTAGGTGGTATTCGTACCACCCCGGTAGACCCTTCAAAGAAGGTGAAAACTGTTGGTGGTCCTAGCACATCTAGGAAGCTGGTGGCTGAGACGTCTAAGCAGTTATTAGTGAATGCTCCAAAGGTACCAAGCGCGAAGCACGTGCCTGCGTCTGCTGTGCCTATATCTACCGGGAGCCGGATCTCGATCACAGTCCGCAGCTGTGAAGAGAAAGAGGTCCTCGGAGGAACAACAACCTGTTGCTAAGAGACCCACGCAGTCGTCAGTTGCATAAAGTTCTGCTTCGTTCGCGTCGGTAGTAGTGTCGATGGAGAAACCTGCTTAGAGCGATGAGGGTGTGGTGAAAGCCGAACCCGCTGTCTCGAAGCAGGCAGCAAAAAATCAATCGATGACAATTTATATTCGATTATAATTTATATCGTATAGTTGCCTGTTCCTGACGACATGCTCTTTTGTTTGGATTTATGATTTTACATTAAACAGTCGGCCACTAATGACGACTAATGTGACCGTGTCACTTTATGAAGAATACAAATCAAGGTGTAATTTTAAGATCTATTACGTGCCAATTATCTTCCTGCCGCATGATGCCTTATTGAGGAGAGCGAGAAACCTAGAGACAATATATATGGCATACCACACTAAGTAATGATGATTGTGATGGGATGGATGATACCCGACGAACGGACGGACGATATGCAAAACAAAAGGACAAAAATTGCACAAATCTATGTCGCCCACTTTGCTTGCACCACACACAACTAGCATTGCAATGAAATGGAAAACAGCGTATACGGGCAATTGAGTTCTGGGGTGTTTATGTGATACGTAAGTACATATATATGGCCCGTGTACGAGAGAAGTGTATGCAGCATTAACTATTGTTGAATGTTCTTGTTGCCGTCGTCGTTGTTCCTCTCTACCATACGTTTATTATTATTATTATTGTTATTAATGTCGTGTGACTGTATATCGACAATATATAGTGAAGAATAATAGTCCATGGCTTAATTGTTGTTGTTGTTGGTTCTTCAATTGTTTACCAAATCACAAAAAGGAGACAATATGATGTGACTACCGACCGATGTTGTTGCTGATGATGACTACTATGACGATAATTGTGCTCAGGCTCTGACGCACAACCGTCATTATTTCCCCCGTTAAGGAAAACAAAAAAAAAAAAGGAACTAAAGACTTTACTTATAGGCTCTGCTATTTAGTATTCAAATGATGGGTGTCGTAGTGCTATAATTGCACTTTATGGAACTGCAGTATATTTTATTATGGCCACTTGCTGCGTGCGAACACACACACAAACACATTTCCCAGCTAAAAGGAATCTCTGGTATTTATTTATTTATTTATTTTTTTGTTTAATAAATAAATTCGTTTCTTACAATTTTAATAGATTTCCGAATGCCCGTAACAATACGTCTTATATTTGACAAGTTATTCTCGCAACTAAATCGATAACTGATGGCATGTCTATCAGAGTAGCACAAAATATCCTCTTGTTTGTCATCGCTGTTTTTTTGTTTTATAGTAGCATATCACATTACACCAAAAAAACCAACTAACCCCTTTTCTCACGACAAGATAAGTTTAAGAAGAAGGACAAAAACAACCAGCCACTGTTGCACATCAATGTAAAAAAAGCATTAAATTTCATCCTAAGGATGTGACAACTTGTGTGGCTTTTTTGGAATCAAAATAAAAATGATATTTTGATAAACATTATCTGTCATGAATTGATACAGGAAGTATGTAACCACACATCAAATTATTCTGTGAAGAGTGTATACCAGCTAGCCAAGATGAGGTCAGAATAGCAATTAATCGGCTGAAGAATAATAAAGCAGCAGGTGGATGGATGGATTACCAGCCGATGTATTCAAGGCCAGTGGACAGATGCTGGTCAGGAGCATGCACCAGCTCATTTGTACAATTTGGCTATAGGAATGCATGCCCAATGATTGGAACCTCTGCATGCTGTGTCCCGTACAAGACGATATAGTCTTCTCCCCATCGCATATAAAGTGCTATCCAGCGTGCTGTTTGAACAACTAAAGCCAATGGTCAATGACATTACTGGATCATGCCAATGCGGCTTCAGGCTGGCAAATCCACCATTGACCAGATTTTCACTTTGCGCCAGATCCTGAAAAAAAACCCATGAAAAACACATCGACACATTCCACCTATTCGTCGACTATAATGCCGCATTCGACAGCCCTATCCGTTGAGAGGTGTTTAAAGAAGATAAAATTAATCCGGCTATGCAGGATAATTTTAACTGGTACAATGGCAGCGATAAAGTAGGAAAGGACCTCTCGGAGACCTTCAATACCGAACACGGATTCAGATAAGGTGACAGTTTGTCGTGTGACCTGTTCAACATCCTGATGGAAAAGGTCATACGAGATGCAAATGTGAACAGAAATGGCACTCTGTACAACAACACCAGCATATGTTACTCGCCTACGACGACGACGACACCGACATAATGTGAGCGGTAACAGCCACCTTTGAACGAATTGAGAAGGAGTCTGCCATAGTGGGACAGACAGTAAATGGCGAAAAGGCCAAGCTGTTGGTATCAACGCGCAAGACGTCCAGTAGACTCGGACCAACTGTGGAACTTGAAAACAACAGCTTTGAATTAGTGAACGGGTTTATATACCTCGGTTCAGCCATAAACAAAACTAATAACATCAGCTGTGAAATCCGGAGGAGAATAGTGATGGCCAACATATGCTAGTATGGTCTGAGTAAGCTAATCAAAAACAAGGCCACCTCTCGCCAGACCAAACTAACACTCTACAATACACTTATATTACCCGTGCTGTTGTATGGATCTGAAGCATGGGCACTTACGCAAACAGATGAGGCGAATATCGCCGCCGTCGATGGCGAATATCGCCGTCGAATGAACCATGAGCTATATAATCTATTCTCAGGCATCGAGATAGTCAGACGGATGGAGCTGCAGCGACTACGTTGGCTAGGCCATATTGTGAGAATGGATGAAGATTCCCCAGCATAAGGCATATAAAAGCGAGCCAAGTGATGGTTCACTCAGAAGGCCACGAATCCGATGGAAAATCAAGTAAAAGACAACATCTCGGAAAATGGTCTTTCAAATTGGATGAGATGCGGAGGGTACTAGAAGTGTAGAAGTACTAGAAGAGGCTTCTATATAAAAAATATATGTCTGAGTATGGGGGAGGTACCACAGAAATAGTGGACCGATGGGTCCCATCGGTCCACTATTGTGCATAGTTTGGTTCAAATCATATAGAAACATTTATTTTCAGCAAAATGTTGACCGATTTGTGGGAGAGGTACCGGAGGGAGTGGATCGATATCATCCATCTTCGAACATGATATAAGTTTGGTATAAATATTAGGATTTTTAAAGTCTAGAAAGTATGTCGTCATTAGCAAAGACACTAGAGGCTTGATGAGGTTAGTAGCACGAACAAGACTCTCAAGCCGTAGACCGACAGACCCAGGTTATCTGGCAATGACACATTATTGACCTGTTGTGTGCAGAGTCAGTGCGGTATGTAAACATATGCGGTACTCTGAGTGAGAGAGAGCTTTCCTGGGAAATGTAATAAAGTGTTTCCATCAAACAAATGGACCAAACAACTCCACACTATTTGCGGACATAGAGAGTACTTCCATCCGACCAAGTTTAAAACTTTGGATAATCAAATATCGGGCGTCAGCCCTACATGGAGTTCCATAATAAGAAATTCACAGTGAATAAGGGACTTCATCCGGAGGGAATGATATCTACGGATCTTTTTTAAACTCTACTTTTCCGGTATTCCACGCCCTCCAGAGTGATAGCATTGAGATCGTTACGTATGATTGTACGATCATGACATCGAGTTCTATCGTGAGTGTAAGAGTAACACCAGTTGACCATCTTCATGAGGAGATGAAGATCCTTTCCTTACGTTTCAGTTCCTACTTGGGTGCTTCAGGGACAATCATCCTAACCATCATATGGTGGATAAAAATTCCCCAGCTCCAAAATTATAAAAATGAGCCTTTAGATCAATTAACATATCGAGCAGGTCTGAATGCCGTCCTCAGAGCTCACCCTCCACCCATCGCAGGTGAAGAACGTCAGCTGCCCCAGAGTAGTTTTGGCTCAATTATGTTCACAATTGTGCAGTCGTCTCGATTCGTATTGGGCATGGATTGCCATGCCAAATTTACTCAACATACTCCACAAGATATTTTAATGCAGAATCAAACAAGGAGAATCGTATACGTATAAAATTGATACAACAATCAATGGCTCCGAATAATAAATTGAATGTTGATTAGACCGTTTCTGACTCATATGCAGTTTAAAAAAAGTTGAAACCCGGTTGCGACAAAAGAACATCCAGAAATATGTAAATTGTATCGTGCTGTCAATTAGAACTCAATACTAAATGACGCGGTTGCTCCATCCCAATTATTGTTAGCGTGTACCATTAGTGTTTGCAGATGTTATAATTCTGCTTCTGTGGTTGTTGGGTATTTGTAAATAGCCGGGGTTACTTCTGGTGTTTCCGTACGTGCCCAATTAGGTACTGAATCGACAACATCCTTTTATGCCAATGTACGAGTGAGACATTTGCCTCATTATAAAATGGTCCACTGGTGTCAGAAGGAGGCATCATGTCGCAGTTCTCAGGTTGATATTCTGACTGATTGGAATACTCTGCCATTACTGCCAACTCGCTTACATCCGCAAAACAATCCGGCGCCTCATTGCTTACTATCGACTGACCCAACACACATTTGCCACAAAATGTTGTCGGATGGTTGGTTGATGGCAGAATGATACATGGCCGAGCTTAAGTTAAGTCTAAATTAAGGCGGAGTCACGGATCGTTTTGAAAATTTATCGTAATTAGTTCTCAGGAACCTGATTATAACTATATTTTATTTTTTCTTGTGGAAATCCATAGTTTCTTAGATATTAGTATTCAAAGTTCCGCTGACACCCTTGTAGGAGAAATGCTACATAAGGGGCCCCAGTGGAATTGTAGAAGCCCATTCGTACATTTTTGTAATCAACCCCTTCAAATTGTTACGTGCTTATTGCATTAGTAAATTTAAAAAGGCATTAGAAAATTCAAGGTTCTCATTGGAACTGTAGTTTTGCCAGAAAAAATCGCCACCGGACCATAAACTTAACTAATTCCCATGACCTTTGCACCTTCTTAACTGCCTAGATGAACTCACTCACATGTCTCGCGGACCACTCTCGATATAGACAGTGTATGCTGCAACCTTCTTGAATTTGAAAACAGAGAAAACAAAATATGACTGATAAAAATTTCCCATTTGGGTTTTCAGTTGCTACAATAACAACAACTTTGGAATATTATTGGACATGGAAACGTATATTTACAAAAATGTGAATAAAACTACTCCTTTCCGATTGAAAAAGAATAGTATACCAAGTTCCATATTTACATTGCGGATACTTTAATTCCATCTTCGTCGTGGAGAATATCGAAAACCCCATTGTACCGACGACTTATCTGCTAATTTTTGCGACATAGTTTGTTTTGTTATTTGTTTTGATTTTATTTTCTGCCATAAGGCAGCTGTTTGGTCGGTCGGTTGGCTAGCTATGTTAAAGAATGTTGAACGGCTCAGCGAAAGAGAACAAGCGTTTCGGGAGGGGGAGGTTTGGTTGTGGGTTGGTGGTGTTGAATGGGTGGTTTTGGAAAAGCGCATACAGTTTTTTTCATACACAACAACAAATCAAAAGAACCTGCAAAACGCAAACGATGACAAAAACAACAACAGCAACAAAAGATAACAAAAAATACCAAAGAATTCTTCTATACAATAAATTATGTCAGTTACGATGCGGGGCATGGTGGGTGATACAAAAAGAGGTAGTCGATAGGTGGTTTATGGGGTGGGCAGGCGAGCAGGCAGGCAAAAAACACAGCACATAGCAGCACAGCACACTCTTATTACCCGTCGTAGATAAATATATTCATTCCTCCATTCAATTATGACGAATAAAATGTTTATTTTAAAAGCATTAAGTTTATCATGTTGTGTACATTAATCATCACTTTCCGGACAGAGCGAACAAATTCGTTCTTACATTTCTTGTTTTTGTGGCCGAAAAAAACAACCATACGAAATTCCTTTCTCACTCACAGAGTGCTGCTGTTGTATCCACCGATAAATCCATATCCATTATTATTATATTTTTTATGATGTTATAGTATTTGTTTTGTTGGTGTTGTTTGTTTCATTCTTTTGCACCAGACACACACTAAAACATTTGGTTCTTGTATATTTTTTAATAATTACTCTTTATTAATTTAAATTTATATAACGTATTAACATTTTCTTTAAATATTTTCATTAAACATTTAGTTTTATTTTATATTTCTTCGTTTTGATATCACATTACATTTTTTGCACTATTTTTATTTCTTCTCCACTGAACTTTGTTGTTATATTGATTATTCGTCTCTGGCAAAAAAAAAATCGCCCATACACTGAGTACCGATTAAACGCAGCAGCGACACTAGCACAAAACAACATCAGTTGTCGGTTACTTCTTGTTTCTCTTTGTTTTTGCGTGTCGCTGAGATAGGTGAAGAGAGAGCGAGAGCGCGCAAATCATATGTTTTGAGGTGTCAGTGTTGTGTTTACTTTGCAGTCTTTGTTTTGTTTATTATTGAACAGAATAGAGCTATAGCGTCAGGCGGCTGCAACCTCCACCATAAGATGTTGGAGGTTGCCATTCCGTTTGCAGCACCTCGAAATATACACCAAACAACCTACAAAGTATATATATTCTTGATCATAATAAAATTATATGTCGATTTATGGAAGTCCGTCTGTTGAAATCACGATATAGCTTGCAATATTGAATATATAGCTTTAACATGTTGCATATAAATTGTTACATGATGCAATAATAAAGTGATGTATCAAGACAAAACCCGTTGTTTTTGTCTCGATTATCTGTCAAAATTTTCCTTATAATATATCAAATGGTTGGCAACACTGCACACCGAATTCAAGTAGAAATTACCCACTTTGACATTTAATCGAGACATAAGCTGCGCTAAATAGACTACCTATTCATTGTGCCATGAATTGTTATTACTCATGTTAGGTATAGCACCCAAATTATTCGATATTTTGGGACGTTTTCAATCGAATTTGTTGCAATTCAGTATTTTGAGTTCTGATTGGTTAGGAAAACAGCTTACGAAAAATATTTGGTATCGGCCCATTTTTATACCCTTCACCACACTGTGGTCATGGTATTATGTCTTTGTGCATATGTTTGTAACAGGCAAAATGAAACGAGATTGACACATAGTTCCTTTTTAGAATATGCATAGAATCACTTTCTAAAGTACAGGTCGCATTTATGATCCGAATTGGATGGAAATTGGCACAGGTCACTTATTTGGCCCAAGGAAGAACCCCTTTTGAAATTGGGAAAAATCGGTTCAGATTTAGATATATCTCCCATATATATTTCGTCCGATTTTATGTAAATGGTGCACCAAAGTCCCTATATATCCTTCGATTTGCACGAAATTTGCCATAGCGTACTGAATTAAGTCTATAATAATGTGTGTTAAATTTCGTGAAAATCGGCTCAGATTTAGATATAGCTTCCATATATATTTTCGTCCGATTTAGGGTAAATGGTGCACCAAAGTCCCTATATATCTTTCGATTTGCACGAAATTTGGTATAGCGTAATAAATTAGGTCTAGAATGATGTGTATCAAATTTCGTGAAAATCGGTTCAGATTTAGATATAGCTCCCATACATATTTTCGTCCGATTTAACGTAAATGGTGCACCAAAGTCCCTATATATCTTTCGATCTGCATGATGTGTGTTAAGTCTCCTGATAATCAGTCCAGATTAAGATATAGCTCCTATATATATTTTCTTCCAATTTTGTATAAATTGTGCACAAAAGACCCTAAGTTTGTCCGATTGCCACACAATTTTGTACAATGAATTGATTTCCGGCAAGTCTCGTTGAAATTGGTTCAGATTTAGCTTCTAAATATATATTTTCGTCCGAAAATTTTGCACAACGTACTGAAATTAGTATAACCTAGAAGTTAGATATAAATACTGCACCAAACACCTTAGGTGGCCTATTTCTCTTAGTTTACTTTCCAAGTAAAGTAGATTATAGGCGATATCTCGTTCTTCAGTTTTCTATTATTTTCTGATAGAATACCTTCTGTATTCGAAAAATTTATCAGGCTCTTGTGATGGTAAGGAGGCTATGTCATGACCGACATTAGATCATGTTTCACCTGCATCCAATTTTGGAAAGCCCAGTAAGAATTCTTGGAGAATTTTATATGCAGTAGCGGACAATCAGCGGATGTGGGAAAGATTGTCGGGGGAAATGTTCGAGTGTATATGATCCCAAGACATACGAGACAGAATTGGTGTTCCTATATAACCAATTTCTCGTAGGCTTCTTCCCAACTAAAGTGAAATCCCTATATCTGGGATATCGTACATATCGGTGTTCTAAGTAGTTTTTGAAGATGTGTTTAGTCGTTATTGCTATAATATACCCGACATTAGATTCCTGTACGATTGAAGACATAATCGATAGGCTTGGGGAATTTTTGCTATTCCGGCAATTCATTTTTGTAACCAGTATAAGATTATAAGAGCATCTCGATATACACAAGGCCTACTCCCTACAAACAGCAGCAAAAGCAACATTTGGGTACCAATAACCACCATCAAGAAACCCATGGTACGATCAGGAGTGTCGTAATGCTACTGATGTGAAAAACGTAGCGTATAGGGCAATACTGCAGACGGCAGCAACACGATGGAAAATGATCGGGAGAAAAGGAGAGAGGAAAAACGTATTTTCAGAAAAAAGAAGAAAGAACAAGAAAAACGTGAGCGTGAGCAAATCGAGATGTACAGGAATCAGAATGAAGTCCGGACATTTTACCAACGAGTAAAACACCAAACCGAAGGCTTTGGTGCAGGCACATTTTCCTGTAGAGATGAAGAAGGAAACCTGGTGCCAGATACAGACAGCGTGCTGAAGATCTGGAAGGAGCATTTTGAAAAACTTCTGGTATCAAATAGTAGCGTTGAAGAGGATACCTCAGAACCAATAATAGATGACTGTAGCCAATATGAGGTCAGAATAGCAATTAATCGGCTGTAGAACAATAAAGCAGCAGAAGCCAATGGGTTACAATGGCATTATTGGACCATACCAATGCGGCTTCAGATCTGGTAAATCTACAATTGAACAGATTTTTACACTGCGCCAAATCCTGGAAAAGACCCATGAACAACACATCGACACATTCCACCTATTCGTCGACTATAAAGACACATTCGACAACCCTATCCATTTACAGATGTTTAAAGCCATATTTGCGTTCGGCATTCCTGCAAAATTAATATGGCTATGCAGGATAACTCGTCATCGACATAGTCAGACGTACAAACAGCAGCAAAAGCAACATTTGGGTACCAACACATCGACACATGCCATAGCTCAATAGGCATATAAAAGCGAGTCAATTGATGGTTCACGCAGAAGGAATAGGCCAAGAATTTAATGTAAAGATCAATTGGAAGACAACATTTCGAAACAGGGTCTTTCAAATTGGAAGACAGCACATTTTTTAAAGGTCGTATTATGGAACAAATGTGGCAAGACAGCTAAGTACTATGGAGGAGTGAATTAAGGAATATTTCATCTATCAAAGTCCGAGCAAATCAGTGTTGCCAGTTTAGAGGATTTACACAAAATTGGGGATTTTTATTTGGAAATGGGGATAAGATTTTAGTTTGGGATCAATCAACGAACTTGGGATATGGATTTGAGCATGATTTTTTCGCTAACAATTGGTCCGTTCCAGAACTTTAAGAATCTACGGTTATCGTAATATCTCCATTTGGGGATTTGAGTTAGAAAAAACTGGCAACGCTGGAGCAAATGAACATTTTCCTCACTGGAAAAGTAAGCCGCAGATTGAAGATCCTGGAGAACGGAATATACTGCCTAAGAAAAACGTCGTAAGCTGGGTGATATTCTATCCTTCTATTGAAGGATCTATAGGAAGTTGGCTGCGACGATTCGTGAGTGCCATTACGCAGAGGCTCAGTTTATGATTTCATTAATTATAGTATGTATATAATAGTTCTGGATTGGTAGTAATTAATATGTATTACTTTAGAACAATTATACTCATATTGCTTTAGATTTGTAAAAGAATAAATATATGTATAAGAAAGATTTGATCATTAAAGGCATTTTTTGCCATTGTATATTTTTCTTGCATAAAAAATTCAGGACGTCCAAACATGTATCAATACAATTTAATTGCTGTATCGGATCCAACATTGTAATTGTTCATTTCTCATTGTGCATCGTTTCAAGTATGGATTTGGACGTCAATTTACAATTAATTTTTGACTAAAATCAGGATATTTTGCACGTTTTTCAACTATTTTTTCTTCCCACCCTAAAGTCTCCGAATAAGTCACACACTTAATGATTCATATTATCACAGACAACACTATTAGTCAAACCACCAAACCACACAAAATATTAACCTAGTCAACAAAATATTACGTTGGACCGGAAATGCGTGTGTAATGAAATGTCAAAATTAGCATTTGTTTTAATAGTTTGTTTTCATATATCCCTTTTTTCCACTTTCACTTTTCACTGATAGAGAGAAAGAGAGAGAGAGAGAGCGCACGTATGTGCGTTTTGGTGTAAACTTTTCGAAAAAATACCTACACATAAAACAACGATACGATAAATAGTCAAATGACGTTTAATCCTGCCACACTTTTTTCCGAAGACACACAACTATCATCATGCTTCTTCTCCTCTCTATGTTGGGGTTTGCTCTCGTAGACAATGACTACCTTGTCAGTTGGCCTGCTGTGACAACTTTATGTATACACGACGTGAGAGAGAGAGAGAGAGAGTGAAGAGGAGGGAGACAGGTTGTGTAGGGAAATTGGAAAAAAGTAGTGTAAAATGTTATACATAATTTATGTTGTAAAGGCATTTGCGAAAAATATTGTTTTTTGGAAATAAAATAAGAAATCAATTTTTTTAATAATTACACACATAAACATTAAACTTACATCTTCACTTTTTTTAAATGGAATTGGAACACATTGAAACACTCGTAATTTGCTGATGTTCCTTCAGATATATATTTTTTGTTGGTTTTGTAATCAATGTTGCTTTCAGGATAACTGCAAAGGGACAGACAATATACTGAGACACACACCAACACACACACTCTAATGCAGCAGGGTATACTAAAAATCTTGAATATTTTTTCTTTTATTATTTGCACTTTCTTTACGAACTTTTTGAATATTTTTTCTATTACTCTTTAATATTACCGTTATGAAAATCTCTTTTTTTTATTTTATGAAATTATTATTTGTAAATTGATTTATTTTTCTTAACAAAAAATTATGAATATTACGTGTTGTGGACTACGACAATCTGAAAATCTGTTCCTTTTTTCATCGACTATTTTATTGTGAGAAGTGCGGAGCAAAAACTTCTCGTCGTATACCCCGTCAGATTGTTGTCGTTTGTCGTCAAACGTGTGTGCGCATGTCCCGGCAAATGTCAGGATAAGTGGACAATTTAAAAGAAAACACAACAAATTGTTTTTTTTTGTTTGGGATCCCTGTACCATCGAATGATGTTGATGCTGGACGTCATCATCAGTTGTTCACAAATGCCGCTTACGTCTATAATTATGCCCCGAAATATGCTGCGGGTTGTATTGTTTGTTTGTTTTTATACTGTAATCTGTGACCGTTGTAATGTAGAAAGAGATTAAGTCAACATTTTATGTTAAATGAATTTGGATGTTCTTAAATAATTAATAAATTCTTAAATGATTAATAACTTATTTTGGATCCTTAAAAATATTTTTTTTAAATCCGAGTCTTGTTTTGGATTCTTAAAAATATTTTTACAAAAATTCTTGTTTTGGATCTCGCCTTTTTTTGGATCTTTAAAAAAACTTGTTCTGAGCCCTTTTGCGTGAACCATGATTTGGCTTTCTTTTATATGTCCTCTGTGCTGGGGTATCCCAATACCTTCTCACGGCCAACGTAGTCGCTGCATCTAGATACATCTGACAATGCCTATGTCCAAGATGTTGCAAGTCATGGTTCATTTGACGGTGATATTCACCGTCAACGGATCAGACCATAGATCTTTCGGATAATTTTTTTTTCTCAAACACTCTAAGAACTGCCTCATCTGCTTGCGCAAATACCCATGCTTTAGATTCATACAACAGCACGGGTAGTATCAGCGTTTTGTAAAGTGTGAGTTTGGTCTGGCGGGAGTTGGTCTTGTTTCAAAATTGCTTACTTATGGTCTAAGTAGCATCTGTTGGAGAACACTATACCCCACCGAATTTCAAAACTGAGTTTTATTTATGGCGGTATAAAATCTATAAAATCGTTGACTACCTCGAAGTTGGTCAGAGCCTACTGGACGTCTTGGGCGTTGATACCATCAGCTCGGTTTTCTCGCCATTTACTGCCAGTCTGAAAGTCTGGATAATGGTGGATCTGCCAGGCCTGAATACGTATTGGTATGGTCCAATAATGTCATTGAACATTGGCTTCAGTCGTTCATGCAGCACCCTGGATAGCACTTTATATGCAAAGGGAAGGAGATCCTCAACACGCTGTCTGTATCTGTTACCAGGTTTCCTTCTTCATCTCTTCTTGGTGTGCCTGCACCAATGCCTTCGGTTTGGTGTTTTACTCGTTGGTAAAATTTCCGGACTTCATTCTGACTCCTGAACATCTCGATTTGCTCCGCTCACGTTTTTATTGTTCTTTCTTCACTTTTCTGAAAATACGTTTCTCCTCTCTCCTGTTCCCCCGATTATTGTCTCTCGCATTACGAGTTACCACTGTCTGCAGGATTGCCCTATACTTTGCATTACGACACTCCAGATCGTACAACGGGTTTCTTGATAGTGGTCTTTGTGGTACCCAATTGGCAATTATTACCATTCTGCTTCTACATTCATATCGGAATAAGAAGTGCTTTCGTCAAGCAGTTGGGTAAGATGAGCGGAGTAGGGCTCTGCTACCTGTTATGTTTTCAGTTTTTCGAGTTTCCGTGTTAAGTTAGATCGCACTTTGCTGCTACATTAAGACGAGTGCAATCCTTGGCTGCTACAAGGTAGTGGTCCGAATCGATATTAGCACCTCGGATCAATCGAACGTCTAAAACACTGGACGAATACCTTCCGTCTATCACAACATGATCGATTTGGTTTCTCGTTGCTTGATGGTTTCTCGCTGCTTGGTCGGGAGGTATCCATGTGGCTTTGTGTATATCGAGATGCTTGTATCTTCTAATTACCTCATACCGCTGTCGGATGTTTTTTCATGGAGGCTAAATTTTCCGACGATGGGACCAAAAATATTTTAGCTTTCAATTTTTTCATTAACATCTTCTAGCAGAATTTTAATGCCATGGACATGGACAGTCATATGTTGTTTCTAGACGCTCGTAAAATATGTCTTTGGTCTGCTCATTGTCTTCCGTCGGAGAATGGGCGCAAATAAGACTGATGTGAAGAACTTCGCTTTTATACGGATTATAGCAATTCGCTCATCTACTAAAATGAATCTGGAGACGAGGTCTTTTATAAATCCGCAGCCAAATGCATGTCTCGTTTCATGACAGCTATAATACAGTGCGTAATCGTCTGATGTGTAAATTTTTTATTAATTTTTTTGAAGGATGATTTTTTAAAAAAAATATAAAGACTGCCTACTTTATATTTTTAACAAAGAATCCATTTTTCAACTCATCTATATAGACTCTTTTTCCGCTCGCCTAAAAAGACTTCCTTCTTCAGCTCGCGTATAAAGGCTGCCTGCTTCAGCTCGCGTATAAAGATTCCCTTCTTCAGCTCGTCAATAAAGACTTCCTTCTTCAGCTCGTCTATTTAAACAACCTTCTTCATCTCCCATACAAAGACTCCATTCTTCATCTCGTCTATAAAGACTTCCTTCTTCAGCTCGTCTAACAGACTCCCTTCTTCAGCTTGCCTATAAAGACTCCCTTCTTCTGCTCGTCTATACAGACTCCCAATCTTCAGACAGACTCCCAATCTTCCTTCTTCAGCTCGTCTAACAGACTCCCTTCTTCAGCTTGCCTATAAAGACTCCCTTCTTCTGCTCGTCTATACAGACTCCCAATCTTCATCTTCATCTATAAAGACTCCCTTCTTCAGTTTATCTACAAAGACTCCCATCTTCAGCTCGTCTATAAAAAATCCCTTCTTCAGCTCGATTACAAAAACTTAGACTCCCTTCTTCAGCTCTTCTATAAAGTCTCCCTTCTTCAGATCATCTATAAAGACTCCTTTCTTCATCTTGTCTATAATCTATAATCGCCTGCAAATACTCCGTTCTCTAGCTTGCCTATAAAGACCATCTTCTTCAGGTCATTCCCTTGAAGATGCCCACATACGGTTTCACATACGGTCTTGCAGACTTTTTTTTGCTATAATTCAACTATCAAGATAAAAACAATCTTCATCTTTATCTTGATGCCACTTATCTTACCCATGCATTTTTTAATTATGATTCATTAAAAAAAACGAGGTCTCATTAACAAATTCCAACGCCTTCTAAACATTTGGCAAAATACAAAACTTATTTCAAAAGTTTTTTCTTGTGATTTTCCCATACTATATTTATTTAGATCCACAATTCAAAATTAGAAATATATTAAAAATGGTAACAAATTTGTCACTTGGATTTGTTTTAAGGCACTGATACAATTAACAGCACGACTAATGAATTAGTCAATAGTTGATTTTATTTTCTTCGTGACATTATTCACATGTATTGCAACCTAACAGATATTATTGCAAAAATTCCCCTCGTAAATAGCATTTACTTTTTTTCATAAAAGCCCATCACATTGAGATACGTTTGTTTAGTCATCTCAGTGAAATGCATTTGTCAACAACAACACTCGTTGTCACTTTTCTAATTGGAGCAAGTATCTATAGCTCCATTGTAGATGCTAAATCGTGTAAACTAAATTGTCCCGCAACAATAAGTCCGGTGTGTGCCCATTTTCATCGTGGCGGTCGTAAAGGATTTATTATTTGCACTTTTGATAATCTGTGTCAGCTGAATGCCCGCGAATGCACCGCCAATGAAAGTGAGTAATTGGAAAAAGGGGGGTTTTATATTTTGTTTATAAATATTTATTGTGTGTTTGGTTTTATTATAGAATGGCTGAGTAGACCTGGTCGCTGTGATCGTGATAACCCAGATTGTGTTAATTTTAAACCAATCATCCCAGCTAAATCGTCAAGTAAATTTTCAATTAAAAATATCTTTGGTGGTTAGGGATTTAAAAAAAAAATAGAGCAATGTAACTGAGTTGAATTTATATTGAAATAAAAAATCACAAATAAATGTTGGAATGATTCAAACCTTAAACGGTATATGATTCTCCAAAAATGATAAATGTTTCACAATTATATAGGTCTGTATAAAAAATTTCAGACGCTGATCAGGAGCATGTATCAACTGATCAGTACAACTTGACTAGAGGAATGTATGCCCAATGATTGGAACCTCAAAAAAGGAGACAACACGATATGTGTCAACTATAGAGGAATTAGTCTCCTTCCCATCGCATATAAAGTGCTATTCGGCGTACTGTGTGAACGACTAAAGCCAATGGTCAGTGACATTATTGGACAATACCGATGCGGCTTCAGACCTGGCATATTCACCATATACCAGATTTTCACACTGTGCCAAATCCTGGAAAAGATCCACGAAAAACACATCGACACATTTCACCTATTCGTCGACTATAAACCCCCATTTGACAACCCAATCCGTTTAGAGGTGTTTAAAGCCATGCCTGCATTAGACATCCCTGCAAAATTATTGAGGCTACGCAGAATAACTTTGAGTGACACAAAGTCAGCAGTTAAAGTCGGAAAGGACCTCCTTCAATACCGAATGAGGATTCCGACAAGGTGACAGTTTGTCGTGTGACCAGTTTTTTTTTGAACAAATTGAGAAGGAGTCAGCAAAAGTGGGTCTTACAGTAAATGACGAGAAGACCAAGCTGATGGTATCAACGTGCAAGACGTCCAGTAGACTCGGACCAACTGCGGAGCTTGAGAACTACAGCTTCGAGGCAGTAAAATATTTTATATACCTTGGTACCGTCATAAATAAAACTACTGACATCAATTTCAAAATTCGGAGAAGGATAGAGTTTAGGATAGCAGTTTAGAAACAAGGCCATATTTTTATACCCTTCACCACACTGTGGTACAGGGTATTGTGTCTTTGTGCATATGTTTGTAACAGGCAAAAGGAAACGAGATAGACACATGCTTCCTTTTGAGAATATGCATAGAATCACTTTCTAAGTCGATTTATGCATGTCCGTCCGTCTGTCTGTCAATGTTAAATTGTAAACAAAGTACAGGTCGCATTTATGATCCGAATTGGATGAAATTTGGCATATTTAACTTATTTGGCCCAAGGACGAACCCTATTGAAATTGGGAAAAATCGGTTCAGAATTAGATATAGCTCCCATATATAGTTTCGTCCGATTTAAGGTAAATTGTGCACCAAGGGTCCTATATATCTTTCGATTTGACGAAATTTGGCACAGCGTACTGAATTACGTCTAGAATGATGTGTGCTAAGTTCCGTGAAAATCGGTCCATATTTAGATATAGCTCCCATATATATTTTCGTCCGATTTTATGTAAATGGTGCACCATTGTCCCTATATATAATTCGATTTGAACGAAATTTGGCAGAGCGTACTGAATTGAGCCTAGAATGATGTATGCAAAGTTTAATGAAAATCGGTTCAGATTTAGATATAGCTCCCATATGTATTTTCGTCCGATTTTATGTAAATAGTGCACCAATGTCCCTATATATCATTCGATTTGCGCGAAATTTGGCAAAGCGTACTGAATTCAGTATAGAATGATGTGTGCAAAGTTTATTCAAAATCGGTTCAGATATAGCACTCATATATATTTAAAGTTAATGGTGCACAAATGTCCCTATATATCTTTCGATTTGCACGAAATTTGGCACAGCGTACACAATTAGATCTAAAATGATGTGTTCTAAGTTTTGTGGAAATCGGTTCTGATTTAGATATAGCTCCCATATATATTTTCAACCGATTTTATGTAAATGCTACACCAAAATCCACGAAATTTGACATAGTGTACTGCATTGAGTCTACAATGATGTGTGCAAAGTTTCGTGAAAATCGATTCAGATTTAGATATAGCTCCCATATATATTTTCGTCCGATTTTATGTAAATGGTGCAACGAAGTCGATTTGCACGAAATTTGGCATAGCGTAGAATGATGTGCGATACGCTTCGTGAAAATCGTTCCAGATTTAGATATTGCTCTCATATATATTTCGTCCGTGAAAATTGGTTCAATGAAATGAAATATATCATGGGTCCCAGAATGGCATACAGATCTTACATTCAAGTACGTTCAATTTTTTGCCAATGTTCTTTCGAAAAGGCGGAGTCTGTTAGGAGACATATGTTGAAGATACCCAAAGTGATGAAGGGTATTATCCCAGTCCCGGCCCAGTCCGACTTTACTACTTTCCTCACTGATTTAAATTAGTTTTGAAGGGTTTTAATTTATTTACTTTATTTATTTAGAGCGTTTACGCTATGGAATTGACATTTGAGATCAAGTGATTTTGTAATTCTAAACGCACTTTTGGTATAATATTGAAAACATCCTGAGTCATAGGAAATTAACAACAATTCAAGTAATTCAACAAAATCCTTTGTTTTCTTAACATACTTGATATTGTTGCAAATACAAAGAATTATATAATTATTTAAATCTCATTATTAGCCATTTAAAAACATCAATAACTGCATATGAAAATAAAAATATTTACACAAGTGTTCTTTTCTTCTGATTTTATGGAAAATATGACAACCTCATTTCG
Organism: Musca vetustissima; assembly: GCF_032173495.1. Classification (NCBI taxonomy): domain Eukaryota; kingdom Metazoa; phylum Arthropoda; class Insecta; order Diptera; family Muscidae; genus Musca; species Musca vetustissima. The sequence goes on from NW_026887347.1 coordinate 109,521, forward strand.
ATATTTCTGTGATGACACTCCATTGTTGTAGCTTTATATAAATAATTTACAAAATCTCATTACAACTTCAGTATAACTCGGAAAGTTGACTTAAGACAAAAATAATAATAATGAAATTGGTAACATCAATTCTGATAGCCATGATGGGCCTATTTATTGCTCTAGGCAATGTTGAAGCTCAACTTTGTAATAGGGTCTGTACACGTGAATATAAGCCCGTATGTGGTACTCTGCGTGGTCGTGGTGGTACTGTTGTTGCCCGTTGTACCTTTGGAAATTTGTGCACCTACGAAGTGAACAGATGTTTGAGTCGTCAGCGTGAGTATTTTTGTTTTAATATTTTTTGTCATCAATTTAAATAAAAAATTAAAAATATTTTCCTTAGCTTGGACTTATACAAATGGAGCTTGCCGAACCCAAACCAGAAATTGTAGAAGTATTATAAGGCAGTGATTTCTTAAAAAAGGAATATGCTGTGTGCCCTTTCTTCTAAATTTAAATTTGAATAATGTTTTGAAAAATGTCAAATCTTAACTGTTTCGGAATTTTCAATTTATATATTTTTCATGAATGGCCAAGCCACAAGACCATGACCACAAAAACCACTATACATCTACTACTCCAAAAATTAAAATAAAAAAAAATTAAAATTTAAATTTTATTTTTATTTTTACGAGTAATGTAAAATCTGACTTTATGAGGTCTTAAATCAGGGTAATGTGAACATAATATAAAATTCATAAACCAAACAATGTGTAGCCATCTATAGGCAATTTTTTAATAACTGCATAAAGTAATGACACATACCTCTTATGTTAAGCTTACACACATTACTACCAGATGGCGCTATTTCTTCTTTTAATAGTTGAAAATATAAAAGGTTCTGTGAAGAAATCAAAAGTCTCGGAATGCCAAATTACAGTCACTTCGGTTGGAAAATGCGCCTATGAGCATCAAAATATCTATAAAGAGGCTGAAGAGGCAGGGGGGGCTATAATTAACAGATGACTGACGTGGATCCTTGTTGATATTTTTTGGTAAGAATAAAATATATATAAAATATATATTTTTTATACCCTTCACAACACTGTGGTACAGGGTATTATGTCTTTGTGCAAATGTTTGTAACAGGCAAAAGGAAACGAGATAGACCCATGGTTCCTTTTGAGAATGTGCATAGAATCACTTTCTGAGTCGATTTATGCCTGTCCGTCCGTCTGTCTATCCATGTTAAATTGTAAACAAAGTACAGGTCGCATTTTTGATTCGAATTGGATGAAATTTGGCTCGGTTCAGATTTAGATATAGTTCTCATATATATTTTAGCCCGATTTAAGGTAAGTGGTGTACCAAAGTCCCTATATATCTTTCGATTTGCATGAAAGTTTGCATGGCGTACTGAAATACATTTTGAATGATGCGTATTAAGTTTCGTGAAAATCGGTTCAGATTTAGGTATAGCTCTCGTATATATTTTCGTCTTATTTGACGTAAATGGTGTACCAATATGCCTATATATCTTTCGATTTGCAAGAAATTTTTCATAGCGTACTAAAGTACGTCTAGAATGATGTGTGTTATGTTTCCTGAAAATCGGTTCAGATTTAGATATAACTCCCATATATTTTCGTCCGATTTAAGTTAAATGATGAACCAAAGTCGACATATAGCTTTCGATTTGTACAAAATTTGACATATCGTACTGAATTAAGTCTAAAATGATGTGTGCTAAGTTTCGGTTCAGATTTAGACATAGCTCCTATATATATTTTCTTCCGAGATTATGTAAATTGTGCACTAAAGACACAATGCTTGTCCGATTGCCAGACAATCGTGTACAATGAACTGTAGTTAATATAAATTAATATCTTGCAAGTCTCGTTGAAATCTGTTCAGATTTAGATATATCTTCTACATATATATTTTCGTTCTACTTTACAAAAAATTGACATAAAATTTTGCACAACGTACTGAAGTTAGTAAAACCTAGAAGTTATATATAAATTCTCCTCCGATCGGCACAAAATTTTGCAAAATGTACTGATGATACTATAACATAACGTGCGGTAAGTTTTGTTGAAATCGGTTCAGATTTAGATATAGCTCCTATATATAGTTTCGTCCGATTTTAAGTAAAAGGTGCACAAAAGTCCCAAAGTTACGCCGTTTGCTACCAAATTTCACACAACGTACTGAAATTAGTATTGTCTAACGTTGGCCAAGTTTTGTAGGAATCGGTTCCGATTTAGATATAGCTCCCATATATAGTTTCGTACGATTTTAAGTAAATTTTGCACCATAGACCAAAAGTTAGGCCCATTGGCACACAATTTTGCACAACCTACTGAAGGTAATATAACCTGGCATGTGAAAAGTTTTGTTGAAATCGGTCCAAATTTGAATAGAGCTACCATATATATTTTCTCCCGATTTTATGTAAATGATGCACCAAGAACTCAAAATGTGGCCGATATACACAAAACATACTGAAATTAGAATAACCTAACCTATGACAAGTTTCGATGAAATCGGTTTAGATTTCATGTTTATCAGATAATTATCCAAATAATCAACGAGTGTCCGATTGATATTTTCTGTAAATTGATTTAGATATTTTTGTCCCATTGCAAGAAGCAACTCGATATCTGACCAAATGAAAAATTTAGTATAGGTTGCAGAATTACATGTTTATGCGTCGAATTTCATTTTAATGATCCTTCAAAAATGCGATGTCTGTTAGGATTCATCTGTTGAATATGCCCAAAGGAGTGAAGTGTATCATATAGTCAACCCCATCCGACTTTACTACTTTCCTTACTCTTTCTAATTCCTCTCTGATAATTCCTTTAAAAAATAAATTTTTAGAATATCTCATATTTTTGTAACAAAATAAAAAAAACTATTAATTATTGTAAATACGAAAATGCCGGCGATTTAACAATTAGTATTTGTTTCTTCTAACAATTTGCATCGGTAAACGTTAATTTGTTTGGCGTGTTTAACCAAATCATTAGGGACTTTTTTCTCGTTGGCAAATTTTACTTTTGCCAGAGTTGTCATGGCGTGAATTTGAAAATTCTACTTTTAACGAATATTTAACATTCTGTAATAATATTTTGCAATGCAAGTCATGATATGGAATACCTGTGAAAAATGACTCAATGAAAAAAGACATTAGTTTAAATGATTTTGATTTGTCTGCAAAAAAAAAATTATTATTATTTTAATAATTCTATTACCCGACACTTAAATGCCCTACAGTTGGGTAAATATTGTTTTTATACATCATGAAGAAAATTGGAAAATATTCAAAAAAAAAAAAAAAATTTCCGAAATCTCTTTCTCTATTACACAGATTAAAAATATATCAGAAATCCAATTATATATTTTAACAGGTTTCACGTTTATTTCAGTTTAGCACTTTAAGTACACATTTTCATTACCATTTAGTAATTTTCATACTCATAGGTAAGAATTCCTAAAACTACACCAATCCTACACTCTAATTTCAAAAGTCCAAATTGTACCAAATTTAGTACTTTTCGTACTCATAAGTACGAATTTCCAAATTTACCTCAATCCTGCTTTCAAATGGCAATCGTCAAAATTTTAAAATTCTAGCTGTGTCTGTTCATTAAAAACCAAGTTGTACCAGGTTTGGTAACATTCTGTAATTTTCGTACCCATATTCCAAACCTATCTTAATATACCAAACCTGCTTTCAAATAGTAATCTTAAGTCCAAATTTAAGAGTTCCAGCTCTGTGTCTTCACTAAAAACCAAATTGTGTTTTTCGTACCCATAAGTACGAATTTCCAATACTACCTCAGTCATGCAATCCAATAATAACCTTAAGTCCAAATATAAGAATTCCAGTTCTATCCGTTCACTAACAAACAAATCGTACCAAATTTTTGGAGACGTAAGAACAAGTTTCCAAACTTCCTCAATTCCACACTGCAACAGTAATTTTAATCATAAATTTCAGAATCCCAGCCTTATCCGTTCACATAGATCCAAATTGTACCATATTTAGTACCATTTAGTACTTTTCGTACTTATGAGTTTAAATTTCCAACACGATCTGAATCCTGTACTCTAACAGTAATTATATTTTGAAATATAAGTTTTCCATCTCTATCCATTCACTCAAATCTAAATTGTACTAAACTTAGTACCATTTAGTGCACATAATTACGAATTTTCAAAACTACCTCCATTTCTCAATCCTACATTATAAACCTTAATTTTAATTCCAAATTTTAAGATTCCCGGTCACACAAAACGAATTATACCATATTTAGTACCATTTCCATAAGTACAAAATTCCAATACTACCTAAATTCTGTAATTTTCATTCCAAATTTAAGTTTTCCATCTCTATCCGCTTACTCAATTCTATGTGAACCATTTAGTACACATAATGACGAATTTTCAAAACTACCAACACATCTCAATCCTGCACTCCAACTTAATATAAATTTAAAATATCAAGATCTCAACCCTATCCGTTCACTCAAAAGAAAAAAATTTTGACTATTTGCTACCATTTAGTACTTTCTGTTTCTATAATTATAATTAAGAAGTTCCTAAACTACGTCAATCCTACACTCCAACAGTAATTTTAAATCCAAAATTCTGGAGTCCAGCTCTATCCGTTCATACATAATGAAGTTGTACCAAATATAGTACCATTTAGTACACATAAGTACTATGCTTCCATATCTCAATTCTATATTCCAACAGCAACTATTATTCCAAATTTTAGGTATCCAGCTCTCTCCATCACCCAAATCCAAATTGTACCAAATCTAGTGCCGTTTAGCAATTTTTGTACACATAAATACGAATTTTCAAAAATGTCTCTACAGCTCAATCTTCAACAGTAATCTTAATTCCAAATTTCAGGTTTTCAGCTCTATTCGTTCAAGCAATATCCAAATTGCACTAAATTTAGTACCATATAGTACTTTTCGTACCAATAACAACGAATTTTCACAATATGAAGACTCCAGCTTTATCTGTTCACCTAAATCCAACTTACACCAAATTTGGTACCATTTAGTACTTTTCTTTCACATAAGTACGATTTTTTAAAGCTAAATCAATCCTGTACTCCAATAGTAGTCCTAATTCTGATATTCAGAATTCCATCTACACTCAACTAAATGCAAATAGTACCAAAATTAGCACCATTTTTGTACTTGTACAAAAAATCCTTGAAAAAAAATTATTTTGAAATAATTCTCAAAATGTTAATTGCATTTTATATCACAAATATTGTAAGGCTTATTTCTGCCTACTTGGGCGCCATTTTCCATTACTTTCCCAAAATGTTTGAAATACATGATTTAATAACAGTTTAATTGCACAACTCTACCCAGCACTTCAGAAAATCCCACTTGAATATATTTTCTATTCAGAGAACAAAAATATTATTCATATTTTTAGATAAGTAAATTATTATTATGAAATCACTCAACGATGGTGTTCATCAATCATTTCCCCCCAAAAACAAAACAAAACGAATAGAATTGTGGGGAAGTCAAAGTGACTGAGTGAGAAATCGAATAGATAAATAACACCTCATCACAATGCAGTTTCCAATAGCAGTTCGAAAATGCAATTATTCAGTTTCACAACTATTTTGCTGATCGTTTTGGTTGCCGGCTTGGCGTATGCCCAACCGCCGCCAAATTGTGACAGTAATGTTGCCATTCTGTGTTCGTCCGGTGGTGGACCTCCCGTTTACGCTAGAGATCCTCAGAGTGGAGCGTGTACAAAATATGATAATCGTTGTCTCTTCAATGTCTTCAATTGTATGAAATATCGCGAGAATCAATCGAGTAAGTTTTGGAGTTGGAAATCGGTTTGTGAACAGAGTGTTAATTTATTGTTGTCGTTTTTGTTACAGCTTTGCAGGAGGTTGGCAGCTGTTAAAGTGGCAAAATCGTTTACAGCGCATTCTTTTTTCTCATATTAATTGAAGTGTCACATTGGTGATGATGTACAATAAATCATTTTGATATTGACAATTATAAAAAATAGTGGAAATTATTATTTTTGGAAGTGAATTGAGAAAAAATATCAAAGAATGTTGGCGGATTATATTCGGAAATTCTATATTTTTTAACCATAAGCATAATATTATGACGGGGATTTTTTACAGCCAGAAAACCTGAACAATGGGCGTGGATTTTGCTAAGACCTGCAAGCTATTAGGCGTGGATTTTTTAAAGAAGAATTTTGCAAAGACCTGAAAGCTATTAGGCGTGGATTTTTTAAAGAAGAATTTTGCAAAGACCTGCAAGCTATTAGGCGTGGATTTTTTAAAGAAGAATTTTGCAAAGACCTGCAAGCTATTAGGCGTGGATTTTTTAAAGAAGAATTTTGCAAAGACCTGCAAGCTATTAGGCGTGGATTTTTTAAAGAAGAATTTTGCAAAGACCTGCAAGCTATTAGGCGTGGATTTTTTAAAGAAGAATTTTGCAAAGACCTGCAAGCTATTAGGCGTGGATTTTTTAAAGAAGAATTTTGCAAAGACCTGCAAGCTATTAGGCGTGGATTTTTTAAAGAAACATTTTTTCAAAGCACCAACCAAATAGGCGTGGATTTTTTAAAGAAACATTTTGCAAAGACCTGCAAGCTATTAGAATTTTGCAAAGTGCAAGCTATTAGGCGTTTTTTAAAGAAGAATTTTGCAAAGACCTGCAAGCTATTAGGCGTGGATTTTTTAAAGAAGAATTTTGCAAAGACCTGCAAGCTATTAGGCGTGGATTTTTTAAAGAAGAATTTTGCAAAGACCTGGCTATTAGGCGTGGATTTTTTAAAGAAGAACTTTTTCAAGCAAGCTATTAGGCGTGGATTTTTTAAAGAAGAATTTTGCAAAGACCTGCAAGCTATTAGGCGTGGATTTTTTAAAGAAGAATTTTGCAAAGACCTGCAAGCTATTAGGCGTGGATTTTTTAAAGAAGAATTTTGCAAAGACCTGCAAGCTATTAGGCGTGGATTTTTTAAAGAAGAATTTTGCAAAGACCTGCAAGCTATTAGGCGTGGATTTTTTAAAGAAGAATTTTGCAAAGACCTGCAAGCTATTAGGCGTGGATTTTTTAAAGAAGAATTTTGCAAAGACCTGCAAGCTATTAGGCGTGGATTTTTTAAAGAAGAATTTTGCAAAGACCTGGATTTTTTAAAGAAGAATTTTGCAAAGACCTGCAAGCTATTAGGCGTTGATTTTTTAAAGAAGAATTTTGCAAAGACCTGCAAGCTATTAGGCGTGGATTTTTTAAAGAAGAATTTTGCAAGACCTGCAAGCTATTAGGCGTGGATTTTTTAAAGAAGAATTTTGCAAAGACCTGCAAGCTATTAGGCGTGGATTTTTTAAAGAAGAATTTTGCAAAGACCTGCAAGCTATTAGGCGTGGATTTTTTAAAGAAGAATTTTGCAAAGACCTGCAAGCTATTAAAGAAGAATTTTGC